>NW_007728284.1:273313-276032 GCF_000696425.1 Galeopterus variegatus | reverse complement strand
TCCCACCCCCTCCCTCCTCCCTCCCATAACCTCATATCTGTTCACTTGTCTTAACAAGTTCAAGGAATTGTGATTGTTGTGTCTTCTTCTCCCCTGCCCTGTTTTTTTTTGTGTGTGTGTGTATGTGTGTGTGTGTGAATTTATTTATTTATTTTTAGCTCCCACAAATAAGTGAGAACATGTGATATTTCTCTTACTGTGCCTGACTTGTTTCGCTTAATATAATTCTCTCTAGGTCCATCCGTGTTGTTGCAAATAGCGGTATTTCATTCTTTTTTATAGCAGAGTAGTATTCCATTGTGTAGATATACCACATTTTCCATATCCACTCATGTGATTATGGACATTTGGGCTGTTTCCAACTCTTAGCTATTGTAAATAGGGCTGCAAAGAATGATGGGGAACAGGTATATCTTTGACTTGATGATTTCCATTCCTCTGGGTGTATTCCCAGCAGGCAGATAGCTGGGTCATATGGTCTATCTATCTACATGGATCTATCTGCAATTGTTTGAGAAACCTCCATACCATTTTCCGTAGGGTCTGCACCATTTTTCAGTCCCACCAACAATGTACGAGAGTCCCTTTTTCTCCGCAACCTCGTCAGCATTTATCATTTACAGTCTTTTGGATATTAACCATCCTTACTGGGGTGAGACGGTATCTCAGTGTGGTTTACATTTTAAAAACATTTCATGCAGCTTTTCTAGTGGAAAATGGCTGCTGTTATTACCCAGTACCTGTTACTGGCGGCAGATATGCTGGCTGACATGTCTGCATTCTGTGTTGACAGAGATACCTGCTCCGTTCATCACCTCTATGGCCCAGCTTGTACCCGAGAACACGTCAGCATTTCCCTAATGCTTAGTGATGTTGAGCATTTTTTTCATGTGTCTGTTGGCCACATCAGACAGGGATATCTTCCAGTGGGCCCCAGTCATAGATGGCTGATGAATGCTTGCCAGTCTACTCAAGCACATTGCATACAAGGAGAAGGATACTTGCTTGTTGGTGATTGACTCATCTTTCTTTTTTTCTTTTTTTGGCTCTCTGTTTCTCACACTCATAGGAGACAAGGTGGGAAATACTTGATCAATCACTAAACAGTCACCCTTGGGGTACATATTTAAAAAAACCAACAAACTAGAGCTACTTTAAACTAGATGGTTTGAAAAAGGCTTATATTTTTCTACAATGTGGGTTAGCTCCAATATAAAGTTAGATGATGGAGAACAGTGGCCCCAAAATGACTCACTAAATTATAATACTATTGTACAATTGTATCTCTTATGCAGCAGGGCGTATAAGTGGACCAAGGTTCTATATGTTAAGAACTTTACCACCTTATATTGGGATCAAGAACTGAAAGAAAATTGTCTGATTTGCTGTACAGGAATCCAAGTGAAGCCTCCCCCTCCCCCTGAGACTGACATCCTTGATGACCTCCTCCTAAATAGTGGCACTAAGGTTTGAGAGAGGGTCTCTGGCAGGGTTTCCTCAGAAACTGCAGGGCTCATTTTAGAAACATTGTATGTGTAACATACTGAGCTAAAGATGAAAGGTAGAATATTTTCTGCAGTGACTAAAAGAATTAATTTATAGCCTACAATGAAACTCAGCAGCTAAAACATAGCCTAATCACTCAAAAGAGTAACAACAAGAGTCAAATTAATAGAGACATGAGGGATGACCTCACCTATGTCGTCTTGCCTATGTTTCACCTCCTAGTATATTGAATCTCCTATGCTTTGCAGCCTTCCTCACTTTAACTGTCCTATCCTTTTCATGTATCTTTTATCTTCTGTAATACTGTTTCTATGCTGTTTGTTTCTTAAAAAGTACCATTTGGGGGCTGGCCCGTGGCTCACTCGGGAGAGTCTGCCAAGGCAGCAGGTTCGGATCCTATGTAGGGATGGCCAGTGCACTCACTGGCTGAGTGTGGAGCGGATGACACCATGCCAAGTGTTGCAATCCCCTTACCGGTCCAAAAAAAAAAAAAAAAAGTACCATTTGGGTATGAGAAATTACTCAAGAATGAAACAGCCAGCATTTTGTATGTTTGGGAAAGTTGTGCATGCTTGGGTTTGAGTAACTAAGTTTCAGCCCTAAAAAATTGACAGCAAGAGAGAAAATGTTTTGTTTTTGTTTGTCCTTTCTGAGTCCCTCCAGGCAAGCTTGAGAAAGAGCAACTTACAATTTGCTGTGTCTTGGGATAAAATGTTTCTATCTGTGCACAGAGTTCCACAAGAGTCAAACCAGAAGCCTGTTAGGGGAAAAATCAAGATCTCTGGAAACTAAAAGGAAAAAAAAGTAAAATGCTTAAAATCAGACTTTTAGGACAGATGTTTTAAGAATTATCAGCATATGCTTTTGCCTGGCTTTGCTAATCAAAGAGTATTACAAAGTCCCCCTGCTAGGGACTTTCCAGGATAAAGTTTCATCCCAGACAAAAACAGAAAGGTCATGCGGTATGCAATTCTTAGGCAAATTAAGCCAACTTAACAGTGATTAAAAAAAGAAACAATTACATAGAAGAAGAGGAGATGTGAAGAAAGCTACATATATGAAGATATAGATGTTGTTAAGAAGATTAAAAGAGAGAGAACACTTTTGTGTGAGAAAGCATCTGGTGCAATGAATTTTTGTCCTAGAGTAAAATGATTGACTATTTAGGAAGGAGCAAATACAGGAAAAAAAAAAAAAAAAAAAAAAAAAAAAA
>NW_007728284.1:245734-272997 GCF_000696425.1 Galeopterus variegatus | reverse complement strand
AAAAAAAAAAAAAAAAAAAAAAAAAAAAAAAAAAAAAACAGAAAGTCTGAGCAAGTTGTAATAATGGTTTGTTTTTATTATTTGTTTGTTTGTTTTTATTGTAACAAAGTTGATTGTATATGTCTGTGCGGTACAGAGTTGAACATCAATACTCGTGTGCAATATGTGATGCTCACATCAGAATAATTATTATATTCAGTAGTACATGATATCATTCCTATTTGTGTCCCTTTACCCATTCCTACCTCCCCTATCCCTTCTCATTTATAGTATAACTTCAGTTGTCTGTTTGAAAGTTCAATGTATTACTGTGAATGTTGTATCTTTCTTTCTTTCTTTTATTCATATGTTTATTATTTTAGCTCCCACCCATGAGTGAGAATATAAGGTATTTCTCTTTCTGTGCCTGGCTTACTTCACTTAAAATGATTTTCTCTAAGATCATCCATGTTGCTGTTAAAGACAATATTTCATTCTTTTTTTATGGCAGAGTAGTATTCAATTGTGTATATATACCACATTTTCCTTATCCAGTCGTCTAATGATGACATTTAGGTTGGTTCCAACTCACTGTTATTGTAAATATAGCTACAAGAATTATGGGGTGTAGATATCTCTTCAACATGAGGCTTTCCATTCTTTTTCCATTACTTTTTCCTATACACCTAGCAGTGGGATGGCAGGATCATATGGCATGCTATCTGAAGTTGCTTAAGGAATTTCCATACCATTTTCCATAATGGCTAAACTAATTTACAGTCCCATCAACAGGAAGGTGTAGGTGGGTTTCCTTTACTCCACATCCTTGCCAGAATTTGTTTTTCTTTCTTTTTGAAGATAGCCAGTTTAACTGGAGTGACCTGGTATTTTAATGTGGTTTTGATTTGCATTCCCCTGAGGCTGAGTGATGTTGAATATTTTTTTCATGTGTGTGTTAGCCATTTGTATATCCTCCTTTGTGAAATGCCTATTCAGCTCTTTTGCCCATTTGATAGAGTTCTATGATATTATTTGATTTGTATATCCATTTCTTAAAAAAAATTTCTGTCTCCTTTGACACACTGAAACTCATTCTTGAGAAAGCTTGCATTCTTTATGTGTGCTTTGCAAAGTATATTTGCTACCTTGGTTTCATAAAACAGTGTGGGCTTCTGACAAGTGTAGCAGATAAGCTTTAACTTGCATCATTTACAGAGACATGATTTAAGTCCAACTGTCTTTCTTAAACTAGTGAGTTTATATTTTATCTGTGTCATTAACATTGTGAACAAAACCTATAAGATCCTTATTTGTTTCTGTTTTGTTTTTTCATTTGTTTTTGTTTTTCGTTTTGGGGTTTTTGTTTGTTTGTTTGTTTGTTTGTTTTTGTCTGCATGTCAATTCATGTGACTTTAGTTTTTAAAGTTATTGATAAAGAAGATGTTTTAGAATTTGACTTTAATCTTTTTACTGAGATCTGTCTTTTTGTCAACACATATTTATACTGTCTTTGGTGTTTAAGATCATAAAAACGTTGCTTTTGTGGTATACTCGATACTTGCTTACTTTGTTTATAAACTAAAAGCTGTAAGAGAACTGGCAGCCATGCTTCCAAAGCTTTTCACATATCTGGTTGTTAGCTTGTCTTTGGTTTTAAGCCTCTGAATCCTGGAATCTAAATAGATAGCCATATTAAGGCTGGGGTACATAACATATTCACAGTGCAAGGGCCACCAGCTGTATGCAAAACCCAACACGGTCTCTTCTTTGTCTCAGATCTGCTCCGTTGTACTGCTGGGAGGGACAACATCCTTTAGACATTATCGCTGTGAATTCTGTCTTTTCAATCAGGCTTAGTTAGTATGGCCACCCTGGATGTCCTGTGGACCTGAATACCACATGGACACTTGGGTATCAGGGTAGCTAGGGGAAGGGGAACTACATCAAATATGTCAAAGGCCTTAGTTAATACTGATAGATAAGGGTGTAGCTTAGTGTAAGTAAATTAGACATAGATGAATGGGTGAAATGCTTATAAATGAAATCATCATAGTTCAAATTCTTTTTAGTTATTTAAAATCTTAAAGTCATATTGATAAAGTAGTTACTAAGTAAATTAGTCTGAGTTTATATACATAGACATTTTATTTTTATGCAATATTATAAAAACTAAATATATTGGATTTGTTCGAAAATTTTAAATATGTCTCATTAGAAATCAGAAATGGTTTTTATTTACAAATATTAATATTAAAAAGTTCAAAATTGCTTAATTCCCAGCTTTTCCTCTGGAAATTAGGGTTTCTGAGAGTTGATTATAGTTAATATACATAATTTAAACTGTAGGCATAGATGGTCCTATATATAGAATATTTAAAGAAAGCAGGATATAAGCAAAGTTAAATATGTTTTTGATAAAGGTTGTAGAAGACATGAAGATGCAATACATTTTTTGTTAAAAGAATATTTCTTCTGGTTTGAAGGTATTGGAGGGTATTTCAAGTTAAAAGAGTAAAAACAAATGTTATAGACATAACTAAATGGATATACTTGAAAAGGGCTTGAAAGAGCTTGTAAAAAGTTTATAATAATCTTATGTGGTCAAAACTAACTGAAATTGGTAGATTCATTTATAAGTTTTTATCAAAATTAGTTCTAATATTAATAGTACACTGCTACAAAAGTAAAATTTGGTTTCCTTCTTTTAAGTAAGATTTTCATATGATATTAATAACAGATAATAAAAGATTTGTGTTTATGTTTTGAGTAAACTCAAAAAATTAAACAATAAATAGGAGATATTTTCCTTAAAATTCATGGAGGCCATAATCCAATGAGTGCCTCCTCCTCACCATGGAGAATTGCTGCCTTATGATTTAAACTTTTGCTAGGGACCTTTGGAACTACTTAATATACCATATTTTTGCCTGGGAAGCCATTCAAATCTATTTGGTAGAAATGGCTGGGGCTCAGACTGGGCCTTGAGTAATCTGCTCTGACAAAAGGACACCTCATTTACTAGATCATAAGGTTCCCAAATGCCACCTATTTCAATATTACTGTACCACCTCAGATGGTATGGAATTCTAGTACTCTGGTCCCCATAACCTCCACTCCCCCTGTATTTAATTTCCTCCAACACCTCCATATTGATAAATAGTTCTATTGGTGGTCCTGGGCCCCAAATTCTGCAACCCCAGGAGCCCTACACTACTTGTGGCCCCTACTTTCAATGTTCTACTGAAATCTTTAGTAAAAAGGCCAAATGGCAGTTAGATCATTTTATATCCTATGCAGATGTGAAGTTGAGGGACTTACATCCTAGTCCCATGCTTGATGCTCCATCCCTTCATCCTAGGCATCCTGTAGGGGTATCCCTTCCTGTAGATTATTTCTTCTCACAATAAACTTGGTGTCTCACAGTAAACTTAAACTTTGGAAGCATGGCTGCCAATTCTCTTACAGCTTTTAGTTTATAAACAAAGTAAGCAAGTATCGAGTATACCACAAAAGCAACGTTTTTATGACCTTAAACACCAAAGACAGTATAAATATGTGTTGACAAAAAGACAGATCTCAGTAAAAAGATTAAAGTCAAATTCTAAAACATCTTCTTTATCAATAACTTTAAAAACTAAAGTCACATGAATTGACATGCAGACAAAAACAAACAAACAAACAAACAAAAACCCCAAAACGAAAAACAAAAACAAATGAAAAAACAAAACAGAAACAAATAAGGATCTTATAGGCTTTGTTCACAATGTTAATGACACAGATAAAATATAAACTCACTAGTTTAAGAAAGACAGTTGGACTTAAATCATGTCTCTGTAAATGATGCAAGTTAAAGCTTATCTGCTACACTTGTCAGAAGCCCACACTGTTTTATGAAACCAAGGTAGCAAATATACTTTGCAAAGCACACATAAAGAATGCAAGCCTTCTCAAGAATGAGTTTCAGTGTGTCAAAGGAGGCAGAATTTTTATTTAAGAAATAGATATGTATATCAAACAAAAACATAGAACTCCATCATAGAATTTTATAAGGAGTAAATAGTTTTTGAGGAAGAGCAAAACTCCAGAGAGAAATGTGTGTCAGTAGGCTAGTTGAAAATGACCTGTTCATTGAGCTCAGAAAGAAGTTAAACAAACAGAATAAAAAATTTCTAACATATTAGGCAATGATTCCACAGTGTGAAACTGCAGCTCAGCCTTGGCCAGATATGGAGTGTAGTGGCTCCCCCACTGTACACACAGGGGTGAACTGGGGAGGAGCCAGCCAAATGCAGTCTACCATCTGGGGTTTTGTGATGACCCATAGCGACCTGAACATGAACGACATGTTCTTTTCTCTTGTGGTTGGCCGTGGGGAGAGTGCCAAATCCCCACTACACCTTCTGGCAGTCACAATAAGAGAAGAAGGGGGAAAGAGAGAGTAAAAGAGACGGTAGTATTGTTTTTTAGAATTCAGCCTTGGGGCCCCAGGAGAGACAGCAGCAGAGACATGAGAACAAAACAGTCCCAGTGGTCACTTGCCTTTTGTGGCTCGGGTCTCCCCCAGTGCCTTTCCAATTTTCACTAGTGCAGATAGTAGAGTGAAAGGAACAGATGAAACCTGAGCTGGATAACGAACAGACAAGACCTGAGCTGACAGTTCGCCAGAGAAGTTCCGTTTTATTGAAAACTGCAGGTACATTTATAGGGAGCTGCGTTCTGGGATCAGGCAAAAGGTGGATGGGGCGTTAGCTGATTGGGCAGGGCTAGGCGGGAGACAAATGTTGACCTGTGACTGGTTAAGATTTCACGCCAGTGGGCTTGTTGGCTGTGAAGAAGAACCCAGAAGGGCGCCATATTGTTAAGGTGTGTCCGGCTCGGGTACTCAGAGTCCCTACATTCCCCCCTTTTCCCTCTTTTGTGGGAGATGGGTCGTCGAAGTCATTGAACTACTTCCTGCTGGAGAGGGGCATAGTCAGGGAGAGGAATTGGGGGGAGATAGAAGACCCTTTATGAATCCCCAAAGGAGGGTGGAAAACAAAGTAATTTTGAGAGGGGAGAATTCCATGAATGTTCCCTGAAGCCACAGGTCAGTTACTTGATCTATCCAGCGTGTGTAGGAGGCTGTAGGGGAGAGCATCCAGGTGTCTGCAGCTAAAGCCTCTAGGTACAGGGGCCACCGGAGATGTAGGTCCATATTAACAGTGCATTAGCTGATCCGTTGAAGAGCAGGCAGGATCCTCGGTGGCTAGGAGCTGGTAATTTCTAAGCAAAAGCTGGTTAAAAGTTTGGTTAGAAATTCTTCCAATTTGAGTTTGGATAAATTTTATGATGTAGGGCAAAAAAAGACAAACTATAAATATAACAGTGAGGGGTCCTAATATTGGCCATACCCAGGTGAGAAGTGAGTTTTGGAAAATAGAGGAGAAAGGGTTGGGGTGGTTAATAGCTCGAAGGTCTGAGGGTAAGTTAGTGAGTTTGACAATGTTGGTTTCTACCACCCCGGACTCATTGATATAATAGCAACATTCTTCCCGGAGGAAAATGCAGGTACCATCCTTTTCTGCTGTGAGGAGGTCTAGTGTTCGGCAGTTTTGTAAGGTAACTTTAGCTAGGTAGGTAACCTGTCTCTGCAGGGCAGACAGAGATTCAGCCGTGGAGGTGAGGGCACTTTCAAGTTTGGTGTTAACATCTTTTACTGCCCATAGAGTATGTCCCAAGCCCCCCCCACACACATGCCGGTGGCAACAATTGACGTTGTTAAGGACATTTCCACTAGAACTGGGAGAAAGGCGGCTCGACGCTGTCTTGAGGTTGGATGGAAAAAGTAGGAAAGCTGTGTGTGAGAATAGAAAGTTAGCTGTGGAACAACAGTACCTATGCAACAGGGGACAGTGGTATTAGGAGAGACAGAATTGGAAAGGGTTTCGTTACACCAATAAAAGGTGCCCGGTGGGGATGTTGTATGGTTTTGGATGGTGGAGTTCATAATGCAGCGGGATGAGAAGTTGGTTGTGGGAGTGGACTGTCCCAGAATACAGTGGTAGGGCACTGAGGAGTTATAGAAGGTGTTATCAAGGTTCCATAGTGGAACGTTGGGAAGGCTGAGGGTTGTAGACGTTTGAGAGGAGGAGGAGGTGTGGTTGAGTGAAGCAATGTTTATAGGGACAGCAGCCAGAAGTGGGTGCAGCAGGGATGCGCAAAGGAAGCAATTGTTAGGAGGGGTAGAGTTGAAGAAAGTTTGGTTGAGGAAGGCCACAGTTTCAGAAATAATTTGTTGTCAGGTGTAAATAGGTGAGGGCTGGTTGGCGGCGTTTACCTCTGAGGAAAGGGCTTTTTCTTGTTCAGAAATGTGAGTATGTACAGCAGATAAGGAAGTGATATTTTTTATGGGGACGTATGAGTGGGAGATTTGAAACTGTCCACAAGGGCGAGAATTGACCATGGCACTGCAGTAGAAAGACCCAATTACTACCTCAGCCCACCTGGAGTCCCAGGGGTCATTAATGTGTAATTGGAATGTGGTCCCTGCCCACCGAAAGATTTGGTTTGGTCTAGACACCTTTGGATCATGATACCAACACGACCAGTATGGGCACCCCCATAAGCTTCCGGCCACCAGCGGCAATAATCTTGGGTTTGATCAAAGAGAAAACACAGATATGGGTAGGAGGCTTGAGAGGTTATTTTACTTCCAGTGAGGGAAATGGTTATGGGTTTTTGGCATCCAGCTACAGGGAAATCCGCCATGGAAGGGAGTAGTTTGGTGGTCTTACCTTGCCCCATTATATAAGTTTCTCATACTGTGAACCTCCAGACGTATTAGGATTTAGAGGCACCTACTAGGGACAGCGAGAGAAACAGGATGACGTTAATGGGAGTGGTCATTGTTTCTGTACTGGAGGGAGACTTGGGAGTCGGGATAAGCGGAGTTTGAGGGGGTCAGAGGGGTGAGGAGTGCAGGCAAAAGTTTCTACTTTCTGGGAGAGGGTATTTTGGGAGAGGGTATCCTGGTTTTGTAGGCTGCACGTAGTTCGTTGATGGTTTCTGGAGGCAGGGCTTTAGCGTAGAAATGTGAATCCAGGGAGTTACTTGGTTATCTGGGAGTGTTAGTTTGGCAGCGGTGGGGGTGCATAGGATACCTGGGTATGGGCCCTCCCATTTTGGGACTAAGGCGTCCTGCGGCTCAGGGGAGGTATAGTAAACTAAATCTCCTGGGTGTATTGTAAAGGTGTTTTGTGAGGAAGTTGGGTCAGGGAGTAACCAATCTTGGTATTTCCAGAGTTCAGCGCGAAGATGGGAGAGTAGGGGTATGACTAAACTGGAGGGTATGGACCCCTGTTTAGGGGTAATACCTGGGGGGAGTGGAAGTCTTCTGTACATCGCCTCAAAGGTGGAAAGATTGGTGGGTTTCCTTGGAAGAGCTCTGAGTCTGAATAGGGCCAGGGGTAAGAGGCGAACCCAGTCTAAGTGAAGTTCTAAAGAAAGTTTGGTGAGAGTGTCCTTTAAGGTCCGGTTTGTCCGTTCCACTTTTCTTGAGGCTTGTGGCCGATAAGGACAGTGTAAGTGCCAAGGTAGTGAGAGTGTTTTAGATAGACTTTGTATAATTTGAGCCGTGAATTCCAGCCCGTTATCTGACTGTATTGAAGAGGGCATTCCAAACCTTGGGATGATTTGGGAGACGAGCAGGGAGGTGACAGTAGAAGCTCTTTTGTTTGTGGTGGGATAGGCCTCTACCCACCCAGAAAAGGTGTCCACAAATACCAGGAGGTAACGGTGGCGTCAGACCAGAGGCATGTGTGTAAAGTCGACCTGCCAGTCCGCTGCCAGAATATTTCCCATGGCTTGGTGGGAGGGGTAGGGTTTAGCCTTTAAGGGAGTGTTGGAATTTGTGCGCTCACAAACAGAACAGTTGCGAGAGATGTCCTGTAAGAGGTTTTTGTCAGAAGGGGCTAGAGAGAAAAAGGTTTGGGGGAAGTGGGATAAACTTTGAGGGCTGGAGTGGAATAAGTTGTGCAGGAGATGGAAAAGAGTTGGCCTGTCAGGTTCAGCGGGGTTGTTTGTATCAGTAGGTACATCAAGCGGGCAGAGGGGAAGGAGGGGTTCTGGGTGCTCCTGGGGAGTTGTGTCCACTTTCGCCCCTGCCCTTGCCGCCTGCTCCAGCTTAAGAGATGCGGGTAGGCGGTGGGGAGGGCTGTGAGCGACACAAGGGAAATGGGAGGGCTGGGTCATTGTGGTAGCGGCCGCTCAGGCTGTACTATCAGCTTTGCAGTTACCTTGGGTTACGAGGGAGTCGTCCCTTTGGTGGGCCTTGCAGTGGATTTCCCCCAGTTGTTTTGGCAACTGTGAGGCTTCAAGAAGTTTGTTTATTAGGGCAGAGTTAGTTATGGCATTACCTTTGGTGTTAAGTAGTCCCCTCTCTTTCCAAATGGCTGCATGTGATAGCAGGATGTGGAACACATACTTAGAGTCTGTGTAAAGATTAAGGGATTTTCCTTCTGTGACTATACAGGCACAGGTGGCAGAAAGGAGCTCAGCCTGTTGGTTAGTAGTGCCTGATGGTAATGGGGACACCTCTATGACTGAGTGGAGGGACACCTGCATAATTTTTGTTGTCTTGGTTAAAGGAAGATCCATCCATGAACCAAGTGTAATCAGCCTGGGGAAGGGGGCCTTGGAAACTGAAGAATGACAGGGAATGAGGTTTTGGAGGGCCTCTGTACAATTGTGGACCGGCGTGTCAAGTGGGGAAGGTACTGGGAGGAGAGTAGGTGCTTTTAGGGGTGAGCAAGGAAGGAATGAAAGGGATGCGTTTTCTGAAAAGGAAGAAAGTAGGGCTAGGAGCATGGACGGGGGAAGAGAATGTAGCGCCTTGTAGGTGAGGAGGTCTTTTAGATGGTGAGGTGAGAATATTGTTAAGGGTGCCCCAAACGTTAATTTATGTGCTTCCCTTTGTAATAAATTTCCGGCTGCCAGAATCCGGAGAGAGGGGGCTCACCCACGTACAGTGGGGTCAAGCTGTTTGGATAAGTATGCTACTGGGGCAAAAGAGGGGCCATACATTTGTCCTAGGACTCCCAAGGCTTGACCTTCCCTTTCATGAATGTAAAGCGAGAAAGGTCTGGTGAAGTCAGGAAGGTGTAAAGCAGGAGCATTAACTAGAGCTTGATGGAGGTTTTGGAATGGCTTGTTAGGGGAGGACAGTGGCTCATTTGGGTCTCCCTTGGAGTTTACAGGATGCAGTAGAGAAGGGTATGTGTCCTGGTCGCTTTCAGGGAGGAGTGCTAGTAGGAAAGGGGTTGTAGGAGATGGGGGAGATATGGAAATGGAGACATGTAGCTGAGTGAGGATGTCCCGACCCAATAAGGGAATGGGACATTGAGGCATGACCAGAAATGAGTGGGGAAAAGGAGAAGGAACACCTTCAATCTGGCAAGTTAGTGGAGGCGTTCTGTGGGGATATATGTTTTCCTCCTACCCCAACTATAGGGGAAATGTTAAGTGTGGTTGGGCCCCCAAACTCCTTTAAGACTGAAAAAGTGGCTCCTGTGTCCAGGAGGAAGGAAACGGGTTGGCCATCCACAACAATAGTGACCCTGGGCTCGCTTTTTGTGATGGTCATGGTCAGGAAGGACCCAGGGCCCTGTCAGTCCTCTTCAGCCAGTCCCACCAGAGGGTTTTGAGGTGCCTGGCATGGCTGGGGCTTGTTAGGCCAATCTCCCCTTCGGGTGATTGGGCAGTCCAAGCCCCAATGTCCCATTTTTTGACATTTAGGGCATGGTGTGGTGGGCTTCCGAGGTGAAGGGCAAGCCCGTAACCAATGGCCCTCTTTACCGCATTTAAAGCGAGCCCCAGGGGGAGTATTTGAGGTGGAAGGCCCGGATGAGCATTTGTGAGGCTGAGTGATTATCTGGGCCAACATTTGGAGGTTAGCCAGATCTGCCTTTTGTTTATGCCACTCTTTTTCCCGTTCCTTTTCTTCTCCTCTGTTATGAAAGACCTTGAAAGCCACTGATAAGATTTTGGTTTGGGGGGTAGCGGGGCCCTGTTCTAACTTCTTTAGTTTAGCCCTAATGTCGGGGTAGGATTGGGCCAAAAAATAAGTCATAAGGACATGGCGTCCCTCCTCTGAGGAGGGATCTAGGTTGGTGTATTGTTGAAGAGCTTGAGTTAATCGATTGAGGAAATCAGATGGAGTTTCTTCCTTTTTTTGAAGAATGTCCTGAATCTTTTGGAAATTAACGACCTTGCGGGCAGCCTTTTTAAGGCCTGCCATGAGGCAGGAGGCAAAGTGATCCCTGGCCTGAATTCCTTGGGGAGTGTTGTCATCCCAATGTGAATCATGTTCGGGAACAGCCAGGGGGCCTACAGGAAGGGCAGGATTTGTACGGTGTGTCTCATCTGCATAGCTCCGAGTTGCACTCCAAACACGGTCGCGCTCTTCAGGAAGGAGGGTGTTGGCCAGGAGCATATAGATATCATGGTGTGTGAGGCTGTATGCCTGAAGGACCCATTGGAATTCTTTAATGTAAGTAGAGGGGTCGGTGGTGTAGGACCCCAATTTCCTTTCTAGCTGGGTGAGATCGGCTAATGAGACGGGAACCCTTACGACCCCCTCAGCACCTGCTACTTCGCAGAGAGGAGCAATGGTAGAGGAAGGGAGGAGTCCCCAAGAACGAGTTAGAGGGGGACTAAAGGAAGGCGCCGGGGCAGGTGAAATAGGAGTCAGCAGGGAACAAGATGGCGGTGGCTGGATGTGGGTATCAGGGAGGTGTGGCTGAGGCCCTCAGCTCCCCCCACCCCTGCTCGGAAGCCCAGGACACTTCTGGTGGTGGCTCAGTGATCATCACTGGGCTGGATGTGGATGTCAGGGAGGTGAGGCTGAGGCCCCTGCCCCCACCTCCCACCCCAGCTGGGGAGCCTGGGGGGCTTTGGTCCTTCTAGGTTTTATAGGTGTTCTTTGGCCGTGTTAGAACTTTACTGGTAAATATCATAACTTTGATCTGTGGGTTTTTTGTTTTTCCTTTCAGTTCTGTGTTGGATTATTTGCTATTCCCACCACTTAAACTCTGCACTGGAACTAATTTGTTGTCCTTTGGTTGCTTCTAAAATGAGGGAACTTCCTGTGGCAACCAGGACTTGAGCCCAGTGGTAGAGCCAAATTGCTGCTTTGCTGCTGATTGTCTCAGGAAGATTTTTTGTGCAGCTCACGTTTTAATTGTTGACATTTTAAGCACTTCCAGTTCCTGTGAGATCCAGTGCACCTGGATTGTGTGGAAACTCTGGTCTGGACCTAAGTCTTTTCAGCAAACTGCACCCCCTGCAGTTCTATATTCCCGACCAGTCTCCACTGAGTGATCCTGTGCTGATTGGAGGGCATATCAGCTGACCTTGCTGTGTCTTATTGTTCCCCTGGTGGACCACATTCCACTGCCTGCACTCCAAACACTTCCCATGGGACAGGCCATGTGCTGGTACCTTGTGATGACTCACCAGCCACTGAGTGGCTCCTTTTTCCAGTTGTTCTGGCTCCTCAGTCCTATGTGGGTCCACAGGAACCCTGTTAGTGGTCTTGCTGGCCTGGACATGGAATATACCATAAAGCAGATGTACTTCACAAGGCCTGGTTTTCCAAAGCCATGCAGTTTCAAATATTGACCTTGGGGAGGACTGGAAATTTTCCTCAGGCTATAAAGTCTCTCATCTAAGATAAAGATTTGTGGCACAGCAAGGTTGCTGGCTCAAGGACAGACTAGTTACTGATTATTATGTAAAGATACTGATACAATTAAACTTAATTGTCTAATGGAATGTCATCTGACTTGTTTCACTGAAAGTTACCAGCCCATATTGTTAAACTATAACCCCACCTTTGTTCTCTTCCTGTAACTTCCTGGTCTGGAAAATAAATGCAGGAAGAGAACCCCAATTTGGGGTTAATTTCCTGAGGAAGGGTTGCCTCTTGCTTGAGCATTCCGAAGGGAATTTAACTGCTTTGGGGTCTCTCACTGCTCAGAAGAGATGGGCTTTGAGTAATCCTTTCTTCTCTGTTACCCAGGGGAAGTGGAGTCACAAATCGTGGGGGGCAAAGCAATACCCAGGAGCCATCAAGGTCTTCTCCCCTTATGCCTCCAAGCAACTTCATACAAAGGGCACAGCTGCGGCTTTTGCCAGCTCCTGCTCTGTGCACTCAGCAGGGCCAGGCTTGGAGTGGCCAGGACTCAAAACAGTCAGAGCCATTTTTTCTTCCTCTCATCATCGCTCATCATGCCTTCCTGTCCTCCATAGGTCTCTCCTCCTCTTCCCCTGGGCTCTAGAGACCCCAGCTTGACAGTTGTTGCTTTTGAATAGTTGTAAATTGGTTGATTGTGGGAGAGAGTGACACTGGGGACTGTCTATTCCACCATCTTGACCAGAACTCCACCGTAGCATGGACTTCTCCAGAAAGACAAACACAGTGGTGAAGGTAAATCCTCCTGTTGCCCTCAAACTGGACAGGTCTTATTTCCAAGAAAAATAACCAGTCACCAATGATTTTACCTGTGAGGACCCTCAATCAAGGAGCTCTCTGCCCAATTTAACATGGCAGAAACTCTATTGCAGAACCTCAGATGCAATGCAAGATGGTATGTTATAGACTGGCACTGTAACTGATAGAATATGGTGCCATTTCTCCAACACCTATAGCATATTTCATCACTTTCCTACTTTGTCTGGAGGATGCAATTTTGTTTTTTATATCCTTGCAGGAGAAATTTTTAAAAAAACAGGAGATTACAAGTAGCTGAGCTGATCCAAAAGAGCCACACTCCATGCATTGAAATAACCTCGTTTTTAGTTAACAATGAATACATGCCAGTGGAATGATCATATTTTAAAACTTTTCCTATAAATGTGACATATGTCTCCAGTGTGTCAGCATAATCTCCGCTGAAAACATTTCAGTGAATGATGAGTTGATTGGCCCCAATTTGAAAAGCATAGTGTATAAAAACATAATTATGGGGTGGCCAATATTATGACAGATTCTATATTCTGTTCAAATGCAGAACTGGTTTGAACTGTTTCAGGAATTTTGATAGGCCAAGAACGCTTACAGCAAAGAAAATTGGCCGATAGGAGAAGAAAGAAAGGGAAGGAATGGAATTAACAACTGTTGGCCAACTATTATCAGGCAGGCATTGTTTGAGAGAAAATAGAGGGCCGGGGGATTGGTAGATAATCATTGTTTTCCTACCAAAAGAACAGCATAACAGAGACGGAAAGAACACTGGCTTTCACATAGAACATAGAGAATGATTTATGCGTTTCCCAGTTGCAAGAAGCAATGTATGTGGAGGGGTCAGTGGTGAAAGACCCATCTTTTTTCTACTTGGGCGAGGTCAGCTAATGAAAAGGGAACGTTGACTCTTACAACTCCCTCAGCCCCAGCTACTTCACGAAGAGGAGCCATGGTGGAGGTGGGGGGGAGTCCACAAGAGCAGGTTACAGGGGGGCTAAAAGGAGGAGGAGGAGTAGATGAAGAGAGGGTTGGCGGGGGATTAAATGGCAGTGAGGGGGAGTTGTAAAATGGCAGGGTGGTCCAAGATGGTGGCGGCGGAGTGAGAGAAGATGATGGTGGAGCTAAAGATAATGGCAGATGGGAGGAAGATGGCAGTGGTGGAGTGGAAAAAGATGGCGGCAGGGCTGTTTGAGGGGGTGGAGGAATAGAAGGAGGGGGCACTGAGGCAGAGTTAGGAGGGGCCGAGGGGGAAGATGTAGGAAGGGGAACGGGTGGGCTAGGTGGTCTGGAAGTTGGTGGCAGAGTTGGCTGAGGGGATTGGGGAGCAGAGGGGGCAACAGGAGGAGGAGGCTTATATGGGGGGGATTCGTCTACAGGATCGAATCCATCAGAAGCCGGGGATAATGGAGACGGCGAGGATAGAGGAGGCTTGGAAGCAAGGAGTACTTGGGAGGGAGAGCAGGTAAGACAGAGGGGAGGATTTTGGGTGAGGAGGCAGAAGGCCTCAACATAGGGAATCTCTTTCCATTTTTTCAGGTGCTGGCAGTAATTGAAAAGGTCCTGGAGGATATCGGGATCGAGTGTGCCCTCAGGGGGCCACTTGTTTTGGTTGTCTAAGGGGTAATAAGGCCAATCCTGTGTACAGAATTTGGTGAGGAGTTTGGGTTTAATGTCAGGTCTGAGAGATAAAGTGGTGAGGTTTTTTAGGAGGCACTGTAGGGGTGAATCCCCTTGAAGGGAGGAGGCGGAAGTTCCCATTTCAGAAAAGAGAAGTATAGGGGTTCGAGGAGAATCCTTCAGCTGGATGAGAAAGATGGGATTTTAGAGGGCATCCCCAATAAGTCACACCAGTCTCAAAGGAGGGTTTGAATATGAACCGGAAGAGAAGGGGGTAGAGGTCGTCACCTAGACCCATGCTTCCCTAGGCCAAGAAGCCGAGAGCTGAAAGGAACCTAGCGCTAGGGTTTTTTAGGTGGAGGTCCAGGACCCAGTGGAAAAGGAGGCTAAAGTGAGGCTGGAAGAAGGGAGAGGGGGGAGAGAGAGTGAGAGAGAAATGGGAACTCGGCCTCACAGGACAGGGGGTGAGGTTAGGGTGGAGATTTAAAAATTAATGAGTCTGACCAAAAGTAGGTGGGCTTACCTAACAGATGAGCCAGTGGTGGGTGAAGAAAGCCAGCACCAGAGAAAATAGACGAGGGCTGACCGTCAGTCCCTGGGGGGTCACGGATGAGTCTGAGGAAGGAGTCCCCTGATGCGGGGTGAACTCCTTCCTGGGTTTTGGCACCAATGAAAGGAACAGACGAAACCTGAGCTGGATAAGGAACAGATGAGACCTGAGCTGACAGTTCACCAGAGAAGTTTCATTTTATTGAAAACTGCAGGTACATTTATAGGGAGCTGCGTTCTGGGATCAGGCAAAAGGTGGATGGGGCATTAGCTGATTGGGCAGGGCTAGGCAGGAGATAAATGTTGACCTGTGACTGGTTAGGATTTCACACCGGCGGTCTTGTTGGCTGTGGAGAAGAACCCGGAAGGGTGCCATATTGTTAAGGTGTGTCCGGCTCGGGTACTAACAGAGTCCCTACATAGAGCAGCACATGTACTGTGTGGGGAAAATCCCAACACCATCCTTACCATCCAGGATCCCCTTATCTCCTGGTTGGCATGTAAATTTTGTTACCAGGCAGCATTTCCAGGTTCTTCATCTATCTGTGAAAGGAAAATCTTTCATGGGATCAGCAAAAGGATGGGAAGAGAGGGACAGAGAAATGGAACATAATAGGGCTTTGTTACAAAGTGAAAGCAACCCAGTCCTTTCCATCATGGGTGGAAAGTTATAATGGCTGTCATCTGCCTCTTTTTTTCTTCTAGTGTGCAGGTGCTGGCCAATCCCGTTCTGAATATTTATGAGCAGCTTCCATGGGGTGTGTCCCTATCCTGTCCTGCCTCAATCCCATTTAGATATCCTCAAAGTTTAACATGATGAAAAGGTACTTGAATTCAATCAGACACAGAAGGAATGTGTGCCAGAGATTATGAGTGCATATCATATTATAGAAAAGTAAACAAGAAAACCTTCACTTTGAGCAGGAAAATATATGACTCTTAGGGAAAGTAAAAAGCACATAAAATTTCCTGGTAGTACAAAACAATTCGAACACATTAAGAAAAGTCCAGCGAATGGAATCAAATTATACTGGAGAAAAATTGTTGCTCTCCTAGGCCTACAAGTGAACAATTTTAAACATCAGGTCACAACAGAAAAAGCCAGAAAAGAAAAGGCTATAGAAGCTAAAAAAAAAAATAGTTGAGGGAGAGATTAATTATCTAAGCTAAGCATAATTATGTGCCTTCTCAAAAAGGGAAGGAAAAAGAGCTAAAGGCAATAATGTGTAAATTGCAGCAAAAGTTAAATTTCTGAGATATGAATCTAAAAAACCTAAAAAACTGTACTTTGTGAAATAAAATTACTATCCTAAATAAATAAGATAGCATTTTAAACCTGAAATTAGAAAAAATAAATAAAAATTGTAAAAAAAAAAAAAAAAGCTTCAGTTCAAAAAGTGGTTAAAAATGTCAAGAACCAGATATCAGAATTAAAATCAAAATCTGCAATTTAAAAATTTTTTTGCTTTTTTGCCAAGAGAGGATAAAAACTCCAAAAAACAAGAATACAAAACCCCAACAATTTATTGCTTAAAACATACAGTGTTAAGACCCGTGCACCAAGCACAAATCCTACAAGCTGGAGTGGCTCGCCTCACAAAGACGACAAGACCAGGCCCTTTGAAACTGCAAGAGGGATTCTATTTTTCCAGTATGCTGGGGCGCCTTTCCTTTCAGGAAAGCCCCCCAATTTATAATACAAGCTCCTTTTATACAGTTTTTCCTGAACAGATCTTTATGACAGGATGAGTTGTCGGTTATCTGTGGAGCCCTTGGATTTATGGGCAGACTTTAGCAGGCTGTAAGACCTGATAGATCTGTTGTGTCTTTAGATTTACAGGTGGGCTTAGCAGGTTGGTACCCCCAATAAGGAATTGTATATCTTCCTTGGTGCCTGGCAAAGAGGCTCGTAGATATGGAACCAGCCTGTTCCTGGGACCGGGTGGGGGCCACTCTCTTCTTGGAATGTTTAGAGTTCTTGGGCCCCCTGCTGCTTAATGGCCTCTTAGAAGCTGCTTTACATTTCAATAGCCCCTTAGAAGCTGTTTTACTTAAAATGCCTTTAGACATGTTTCCCCGTTTTAACAAGCATTTGTAGAAGAGTTTGTGCAGGTTAAAGCTATACTAGCAAAATGTGCAGGTTAAAGCTGTACTAGCAAATTGTGCAGGTTAGAGCTATATTTTAACATTACTAAAATCCCACAACAGTAGTTTTTATAAAAAATCTTGTTTTTTATATTAAAACTCAATTCTTAGAAAAACCTATTAATAATTTTCTTCTAATTTTATCCAACTTGATTACACACAAAATATTTTTCATAAGATTTATCTTCCATTCACCTTTTACCATTTGCTCAGACTTTCTGTGACTCTTTAAACCTTTAAATTTTTTTTATACTTCCACTTTTAAAATTCTACCTCAGAACAAAGTTTTACTTTATTATTTTTTTCTTATCATTTTGACCACACAAGATTATTTTCTTATAATTTTTATTCTCTTCTCCTTGTTAATCTTATTTCCAAAGAATACATTCCTCTTAGATTTGGGGTTCCCATGATACATATATGAAAGTGTCTGACAAGTAAACCCACGCAAAATTTATGCTAACAGTTCTAAAGATGTCTTTATTTTTATTTTACCAAAAGCTTTAAAATTAATTAATTTATTAAAGATTTACTTAAGTCAAATGAATTAGAAGACATTTTGGTTAATTACTATATATTTTATATTACCATTCATTTATGTAAGTCAATCTAAATAGAATTTCTTAAGGGACTTCTGGCTATGCCTGATTTTACCATAAAAACACACCACAATGTTACACAAGTACATATGCATAACCACATATGAACACATACACACACAAAGATTTTATAGTTTTCATTAAAAATTTTAGTCTTATGACATTAAACCTGGGAAGAAGAAAAGAGGCCAGGAAAAGAGAATAAAAAACAAACAAACAAACAAAAACCAACAAACACACTTACTCCATTTTTGGAATTTAATTAACTTGTTTTCTTCCAGCCCAAGAAACTTAACCTTCATTAGAATTTATTGCTTGAAAAATAGACTCTTTTTCTGGGAAGTTTGTTATCTCCAAGAAACCCATTGTGTAGATAAGTACAGGTAACATTGTTTAGAGAAATCCTGTGAAGACAGGATGTGTCAACCAATTGAACATGCGGAAATTACTTACAAATCAAAGAGACTGTATTAGAGTGTCCATGAATATTGTAAAAGTCCTGAAAAATCATTTGTTCAACGTCATAGTTATTTATGTACTCCATATTTACACAGTGTTTGAAATTTATTTATTTGCTTACTCTTTCCTAGTCTTACACTATAAAACCTCCTTATTTTTTCTCCTTGTTTACCAGACTTGCTTCTCTCCCTAAGAGATGGTTTCCCTGGTTTGTAAACCCAAATAGAAGTTTCACTTAAATTTACTACATGGTGAAATATTTTGCTTTGATTTTTTTTTTTTTTTTTTGTCCTTTTTGAGACCGGCCACACCACGCTCAGCCTGTGAGCACACCGGTCATCCCTATATAGGATCTGAACCCATGGCGGGAGTGCTACCGCGCTCCCAGCACCACACCGTCCAGAGTGCGTCATGGGCTCGGCCCTGCTTTGATATTTTGATGAGGAGGATGAGATGCAAAATTATGGCTTATGATCTCTGGATCATCTCAGATATCTCCATTGCATGCATTCGAGTATTTTCTCCCATCTCAGTGGGCTCTCAACCTTCTAGAAGTGGTATGGTGGTAAGGTCCTCTTACAACTCAACCTCCCATATTGGTACAGGTCTGGAGGTTTCATGGAGAAATTTCTCATAAAGATGTATTCAAGTTTTGTTAACAAATAAAGGGAAGGATTCCTCCATACAGGTTGCTAAAGGGAAGGACTCTTCCATATAGGTTATTACAGAGACAACTCCTCCGTATAGTGTTGGGTACCCTATCTTCAAGGCTTTCCTCCCCATCTGATTTTCCTTCTTTTAGCACTCCTGTAGACTTTATCTTTTGTCTTGTATGAATAAACTGAACTTCTAAGCTTAGTGAAGGATTTTTCTAACAGTAGAAATAGCTCAAGTGAATTATTAAAACAGTTTACACTATTTGCACTTACAGTCTAGGATAACTAGTCGGGTATTTTAAAACTTTTTATAAATAAGTTCACATCTGTAAAAGAAATTTATTTATAAAGGCATCCCTGTCTCTGCAACTAAATCACTAGAAACTGCAATTGGAAAAACACGGATTAAAAATTTACACAACAAATATTACTTTTGCTTAAGTTGCCTTTTCTGTAAATTATTTTTCTGCGCCTTTCTTTGGGCAAATTTCTGTTCTATCTGTGAGACATCCCTTTGGAAGTGCAAAATTTTGGTGTTTCCAGCTAACAGTCATTTTTGGCAATGGAATGGGTATTTTAAAGACTGATAGTCTAAGGGGGGCAACTTTAAAATTGGCAAATGAAGAATCTTAATGAAAGCTATAAGGTTAGCCTCTGTCTGTGTGTCCATATGTCCATATGTGTTATATGCATGTGATATTTTCTACCAAATATATAAAAGAGCTGTCATCTGCTGGCTTAACAAAAAAAAAGTAAGCCCTTTAATCAAACATGGTGTTAAAAAGAAAAGAAGAACCTAACTCAAATGCCTTTTAGTTCATGTGACAGGTAAATTTTAGTAAATAAGACTGGCTTAATATTGTTGGGTTAATGAAAATAGCTGTGTCTTCTGATCAGCAAAATACCTATGTATTTATCTAAAGTTAAATTTTTGCTCAAGTGGTAGGAATTATTAGCAAGAAAATAACTTGAGATTATGGTTAGTTTTGTTCAGTTTCTCATAGAATTTTCATAAACAGTTCAAGCCTGGTTGAAAAAAAAAGGAAAGTAAGCAGAAATGTTTATAAATAAACTTCATAGTTTTAAAGTTATTTGGTAACTTAAATTTTTTAAATAAAATTAAGTAAGATATTTATTGTTAGGTCTTTAAAATACTAACATATTAGTCATTAAGCATAAGTTTAAGGTTTATATACACGAGTATCTTGTGTTTATATAATATAGAGAAGTTATGTATATTTGGATCTGATAGTATGCAAAAAAAAGTTCTACAACTATAGAAACTATAGAAAAAAACGTTCTAGAAACTGAAATATAGATTCACAAAATATTGGTATGGAACAATTTAAAATGGGCTACTTCTCCAGGTTACTGAAAGTTAAAAATTCAAATTAATATATGTAATTAGAACTACTAAAAACAGGGGGAAAATCCTCTATACAAAGGGTACAAGAAAAGTAGAATGTGTTGTTAAAAGGAACAATGTTTTTACTCCAAAATGATTTGATACCATACTCTTGGCTTTTTCTTTGTATGTTGAGTTGTTACTTGCATAACCTTGGACATTTTTGGCTGTAACATATTAAATTCAAAATATCTTTTCATTAAGTTTGATTTACAGGTTATATAATCAGGCTTCCAGTAAAGAGAAACAATCACACTATAAGAGGTTTTTCTTTACTTTTGTGTTAAATGACCTAATAAAGATTTTGCATTGGTGCCCCATGTGAGGACATTCTCAATGGATCGGAGACTGACCTGCCAAGCATTAGAGAGGAATAGGAAGTCCAATTCATCCCACAGCAAGGCAGTCCCTAATAAGGGAAATGCATCTCGGTAAGAGAATCACAGGTGACTTTCGATTAGCGATTGCACACCTGCAGCAGGTCAAAGTTAGGTTTTTTCAACTCCAGAGATATTTTTTTTTGTTTTCTTTACTTTTAAAACATGGATAATTCATCGTTAACAAAAGGGGAGACTGAACATACATTACAACTCCCAATGTCTCCTTAAAGTAGCAGGCTGTAAGTAAGTGAATAGCAGCTTGTAAAACTATTAGTGGATATTAAACAACCATGTCCTTGATACCTCAAGGAAGGGAACCTTAACATAAAAATTTGGGAGCAAATTGGTCATTGGTTGGTTATGCAATGGGTCTCACTAAGGCTTCCCATCTGACAACTAGGAATCTATGTCAAGTCACTCGGAGACCTATCCAAGACCTTAATCTTTGCCAGTGACTGAGAAAACTTTAAATTGGACAATCTAAAGTAAAAGAAGTTTGGGCCGGCCCAGTGGCTCACTCGGGAGAGTGCGGTGCTGATGGCACCAAGGCCCCGGGTTCGGATCCCATATAGGGATGGCCGGTTTGCTCACTGGCTGAGCGTGGTGCTGACAACACCAAGTCAAGGGTTAAGATCCCCTTACCTGTCATCTTTAAAAAAAAAAAATAATAAAAAAAATAAATAAAGTAAAAGAAGTTAATATTTCTTTACAGTATTGGTATCATTTGAACATGTTTTCTTTCTTATCTGCATGATGCTTCTCTCTTAAAAGCAGTGGTTCTTTTCTTAACTGCATGTACTATTTATTCTTTTTCTCTGAAGACTCTGGAGTTTTATGAAGAAAAGCAGCCATGGTGCCAACCAGACCCCTTTTGGGTCTACTGCTCTTCTCCTAAGAACCTCAAGAGTCGAATGGTTTCATCTCTGATTGGTGTCTCAGCTCTTGAGCTCAGTAAGCCATTTGAGAAACAAAAACTAACCTAAAATCTATCTTTTTAACTAGATAGTATCAAATTTTCTGGCATCATAAACAGAATTCTAAATTCTCTTCTAGTCTCATCCATGTATTTCTTCACAAAACCCTACAGTAGAATTTCTATGCTATTTTCTTAAAAGGAAGAAAATCTTCTCTGCATCTTCTTGGAAAGGCCTTCATACTTTGCTTTACAATGTAAATTTGTTATCTTGGTTTCTTTAAGGAAAGGTGAACCCTCACCAATAAGTCTTTTGAAAAAACACTATCTAAATCTGACTGTCCTTTAGTGAGCTTTTCTATATCTTGAACAAATCCTGTAAGATCTTTGTTTTTGTTTAGGTCTGCAGATATGCCTGTGTAAGATGTATGTTATGTCTATATGTTCATGTCTGTGTGTAATCATTTTATGTGCAAGGTACCAAATTGGCTTATAATTAATGTGCGCTCATTAAATAAATAAGTGTACTTTTCAAGTTCACGTGACTTAAATCTTCTAAAGTTTTGATAAATATATTTTCAAAATTTGATTCAAACCTTTTACCTAAATTTGTCTCTAGGTCAATATGTCTTCTTGTTATCTCAGCTCTGCTTCCTGGCCATTCTGAAAAAAGCAATATCTTTTAGACCCAGATAGTGAATACTGCCTTCTGCCTCTCTGGATTCCACTTGGCTCCAAATGCCCGTGGAAACCCAGGACCTGATATGGCTAGTGAAAAGAATCCTATGCCAAATATTGCATAAGCCTTATTTAGCTTTAAGTGATAAGGGTATAAATCTAATACACCAAGTTTTTGGCTGGGAACCCATTAATATGTATTTTGTAAATTTAGCTAAAACTCAAGCTGGGCTTTGTATAATTTGCCTTATAAATGGATGCCTATTTACTAACCTGAATGCATAACAATGTTCTTATCAGTACACATCGCTGACTGGGTTTGCTAATCAAACAGGATTACTAAAGGTCTTTTCACTTAACTGCTCTTAATGCAAAATTGTAAAAGCTTTTCTTTGTCCCTTAGATAACTGGTTTAAAAAACTTATTTCATGATAAGTTTTTGTGCTCTCCGCCTTTAAAACCCTTTGTCACCTTGGTTTTATTCTTTGCAGTAATTTGTGATTTTATTTAACTAAATGTTTTAAGCTTTTTGTTATTTGACACAGCTTTCCAACACTAGGTTTTGAAACTTTCAAATAACTTTGAGGAATTCCAAGGGCCCTGGAGCTTCTTAAAGGATATATAAAAGATGTATCAAAGCTAATTGGCTTACTTAATAAATTAGACTATATGGGAAAGCATTGTCAGTACTGAAGATGTTATGGATATGTGTTCCAAAATCTTGTAAGGTTCTTATATATCTGTGTCTTGATATAAATGCTACTGGTCATAACCTTGGTTTAATAATAATTTTAAAATATTATGTCTTCAAATATTTCATAAAAAAATTCTGATAGGTACAGTTTCTGACAAAGTTTGAGTTCATTGCTTTAAACTAAAGTTCCAAAATTCTAATGAAGAAACTGATGGGTTTGTGAAATTGTTCACAAAGGTCAAAACAACAAAAGTTAATTGGTAAATTAATTTAAAAGTATGGGTTTTTACAATTTCCTTATTTTAAAACACTGCTGGCTCTCCTAATGTTTTCCAAATATAAGAAAACTCTCTCTCTTTTCAGCTATCTATAACTAACAAGAGTTTGGTAAAATGACATTTAAAACAGAGATAAAAGCATTTGTTTTCTCCCTATTTAATCTCCCCCCAAATTTAATAACTTTAAGTATTCTTATGATTATTATGGCAATGTGGCTATTTTTATAAGCTCACTGAAAATTAAATCTCTATAACAGGATAGAATTTAAAACTTTGGATATAAGATAGAATGTCTCATTTTCAAGTTGCTGATCTCTTTTTATGTTGCTGTAAAAATTTGGCCTGATGCTGCTTCATTCTGCTGTTCATCTCCCCCCGCCAACGTGGGACAAAACACAACCTGGAAAACAGTATTCCCAGCAATGTGGGACAGATCACAAAAGAAAGAAAGTGAGCCAAGATGTTTCTTTCTATCACCACCTGGGAAAGAGCCTTCCCAACACCGAGAGATTTATGCAATGAAAAGTAAGACCTTTTCAATCTAGGTATTGATCACTAATGCTTTCATGAGGAATGTCTTGATCATAAAGGGGGAAATAACGTCTTCTTTACAAAAGCCATTCTCTCAATTTTCCTGGCCTTAAAGAGGGTGTTTGCCACTTGGATGAGACATCCTATTCTTAAGCAAAAGACTTGTAATTGATCAAAAATTTTACAAAAGACTAGATGCTTTGGAAACAGTAATGTAGTGGACAGTTTTAATGTTAACAAACTCCCTGAACTCAGAATCAACTATTTTATGGACCATTCCGGAGTTTCAACAATTGGTAATTACACCCAATTCACAGCACCTGGAGTGATGCCGCTGCAGCCTCCCTGAGAGGATGACATCAACAGTCCTCAACTAAAGTAGATTAAAAGGACTTGTCATGCTAAATGATACTAACTTTGCTTTAACAAAGTGCTTTTTGTCTTAACTATGCCAACCTGATCTATAGCTTTTGCTTTTTTTTAAATAAGTAAAATGGGGGAGATATGGAATATATTATAAAGCAAATGTACTTCACAGGGCCTGATTTTCCAAAGCCTTGCAGTTTCAAATACTGACCTTGCAAGGACTGGAAATTTCCCTCAGGCTATAAGTCTCTGTTGCAAGATAAGGATTGTGGCAGAGCAGGTTGCTGGCTCAAAGACAGACTAGTTACTGATTGTTATGTAAAGATACTGAGAAATTGCTATAGGAATAAATGTTTGCTAAGATCAAACTGTTTTGATAGGATGACTTAATTGCCTTACTGGAATGTCATCTGGCTTGTTCCACTGAAAGTGCCAGCCTATATTTTTAAACTATAACCCCACCTTTTTTCCCTTCCTGTAACTTCCTCGTCTGGAAAATAAATGCAAGAAGAGAACCCCAATTTGGTGTTAATTTCCCAAGGAAGGGCTGCCTCTCACTGGAGGGTGCCTGGGAAGTTAACCTCTTAGGGTCTCTCACTGCTCAGAAGAGATGGGCTTTGAGTAATCCTTTACATCTCTGTCACCCAGGGGAAGTGGGGTGACAAATCCATGGGAGGCGAAGCAACGCAAAGCAACAAACACACTACTGTGGTATTTCTTTCCTTCTTTCTTTCTTAGCTCCAGCATATGAGTGAGCACATGTGGTATTTATCCCTCTGTGTTTTGCTTATTTCACTCAATGTGTTTCTCCAGGTTCATCCATGTTGTTGCAAATGGGAATATTTCATACTTTTCTTATGGCAGAATAGTATTCTATAGTGTATATATACCACAGTTTCCTTATCCAATCATCTATTGATGGACATTTAGGTTGGTTCCATATCTTGGCTATTGTAAACAGAGCTGCAATGAGTGTGGAAGTGCAGGTATCTCATCAACATGATTTCCATTCCTCTGGGTATATACCCAGAAGAGGGATTGCTGGATCATATGGAAGATCTATCTGTAGTTGTTTGAGAAACCTCATACGTACTGTTTTCCATAGTGGTTGTACTAATTTACAGTCTCACCAACAGTGTAGGAGTGTTTCCTTCTCCCCACACCCTCACCAGCATTTGTTATTCACCATCTTTTTAATCATAGCCAGTCAAACTGGTGTGAGGTGATATCTCAATGTAGTTTTAATTTGCATTTCCCTGATGAATAGTGATGTTGAGCATTTTTTCATGTATCTGTTGCCCATTTGTATGTCTTTCTTTGAAAAGTCTGTTTGGCTCCTTTGTCCATTTTTTAATTGTTTTTTATTTGTTTGTTTGTTTGTTTACTGTATAATTGCTTGAGTTCTATGTATATTCTGGATATTAATCCTGTAGGTGTAGGGACCCCATGGGTGCCTGAACAGGGACACACCCTGGCAATATGGCGCCCTTCCTGGTTCTTCTCCACAGTAAACAGGCCCACCTGCACCAAACCTCAGCCAGTCACAGGTCAAGGCTCACCTCCTGCCCAGCCCCGTCCAATCAGCTACCGCCCCGTCCACCCCCTATCCAACCCCGGAACGCAGCTCCCTATAAATGTACTCGCAGTCCTTGAATACAGCAGAACCTCCTTGGCGAACTATTAGCCCGGGTCTCGCGTGATTCCTTTGTCCGTGCACCCCTACATTTTGGTGCCGAAACCCGGGAAGGAGTTCAACCTGTGACAGGGGACTCCTTCCTCAGACCTCCTCAGACTCCTCCGCGACCCCCGGGACTGACGGTCTGCCCACGTCCTTTTTCTCCGGCTCTGGCTTTCTTCACCCACCACTGGCTCATCCGTTAGGTAAGCCCCTTTTCCTTTTGTCAGGCTTGTAGATTATTTAAACCTTCACCCTAATCACATTCCCCCTGCCCCGGCATTGATACATTCCCGGCCCCGGAGGCTGAACCTCCCATTCCTCCCTCTCTCTTTCTCTCGCTCCTTTTAACCTTCCTCCTTCCTGGGTTCATCCTTGAACCCATCTAACCTTCCTCCTACCGGGTCCAGGACCCGCCGTCCGTAAAACCCTAACGCGTTAGGTCCCTCCGGCTCCTCCTGCATTTTGCCTAAGGGTAGCATGGATCTAGGTGACGACCTACACCCCCTGCCCTCCTGGGTTCCTGGAACCCATCTCCTGAGAATGGCACGACTCATTGGGGATGCCCTCTGAGCTCCGTCCCTCTCATCTGGCCGGAGGGCTCATACTAATCCTCCTCCTTTTAAAAAAACTTCTCTCTCTCTCTCTCTAATCCTCTTTGGAATAGGAGCTTCCGCCTCCTCCCTCCCGGTGATTAGCCCTTACAATGTCTCTTAAACAACCTTACCACCCTATCCCTCAAGCCTGACATTAAACCCAAACTCCTCACTAAGTTTTGCACGCAAAGTTGGCCTTATTATCCCTTAGAAAACCAAAATAAGTGGCCCCCTGAGGGTACACTTGATCCCAAAATGCTCTGGGACCTATTAAATTACTGCCAGTGCCAGAGAAAATAGAGGGAGATTCCCCTCCTCTTTCCACCTACTTGCCCTCACCTGTTCCCCCTCTCAGGTTCTAAACCCCCTCTATCCTCCACACCTCCACCATCTAACCCCATCCTCACAGGTCTCCTTCTCCTGTAACTTCCTCTGCTCCCCAAACTCCTCAGTTAACTCTGCTCCATCTGTCTCCTGAGCCCGGCTGGCTGGCCGGTAAACAGCCCTGGTCTCCAGGGCAGCACTGTGGGGTGAAGGGCCCCCTAGTCAGCCTGTTCTCCCTCCTGCCTCTTCCTCCTCTGTTTCTTCCAGCCCCGATTCACCGCCATTTCCTGCCCCCCAACCCCCACAGGCAGCTCCGCCGCCATCTTCTTTTCCTCTGTCACCATCTTTTATCCAGCCATTTTCTAGCCCCACCTCAGCACCATCTTGTTCCCTGCCGACTCCTATTTCACCTGCCCCGGCGCCTTCCTTTAGTCCCCCTCTAACTCGTTCTTGGAGACTCCTCCCTTCCTCTACCATTGCTCCTCTACACGTTCCCTTTTCATTAGCCAATCTCGCCCAGCTAGAAAGGAAATTGGGGTCTTACACCACCAGCCCCTCTACTTACATTAAAGAATTCCAATGGGTCCTTCAGGCATACAGTCTCACACATCATGACATCTATATGCTCCTGGCCAACACCCTCCGTTCTGAAGAACGCGATCGTGCCTGGGGTGTGGCTCAGAGTCATGCAGATGAAGTCCACCACACAAACCCTGCCCTCCCTATTGGCCCCCAGGCAGTTCCCGAACAGGATCCACATTGGGATTACAACACGCCACAGGGAATTCAGGCCAGAGATCATTTTAGTTCTTGCCTCCTGGCCGGTCTTAAAAAGGCCGCTCGTAAAGTTGTTAATTTCCAAAAAGTCCAAGATATTCTTCAAAAAAGAAAGAAACCCCATCCGAGTTCCTTAATCGCCA
>NW_007728284.1:242105-244734 GCF_000696425.1 Galeopterus variegatus | reverse complement strand
ACTCGGCCAAACGCACCCCCTGGGGCTTGCTTCAAGTACAAGAAGGTCACTGGTCTCGATCCTGCCCTTCCCCCAGGCCGCCCACCACACCCTGCCCTAAGTGCAAAAGGGCGGGACATTGGGGCTCTGATTGCCCAGCCATCCGAAGGGAAAGTTGGTCAAACAAGCCCCAGCCATCCCAGGCATCTCAGACACCTCTAGTGGGTCTGGCTGAAGAGGACTGATGGGGACCATGACCATTACAAAAAGCGAGCCCAGGGTGACTACTGTCGTGGATGGCCGGCCCGTCTCCTTCCTCCTGGATACAGGAGCCACTTTCTCGGTCTTGAGGGAGTTTCGGGGCCCAACCACACTTAACATTTCTCCTATAGTCGGGGTAGGAGGAAAACATATACCCCCACAGAACGCCTCCACTAACTTGCCATTTTGCAGGCGTTCCTTCTCCTTTTTCCCACTCATTTCTGGTCATGCCTCAATGTCCCATTCCCTTATTAGGTTGAGACATTCTTGCTCGGCTACATGTAGATCCCTCCAAGTATATAAATCAATCTCAGTACCCACTCAGCACCACAGCACTTCGTGGATTCCAATCCATTGTCGAGGACCTTCTCAAAAGGGATATCTTCGCCACACACACTCACCTTTCAACACCCCCATCCTGGCAGTAAAAAAACCAAACGAGTCTTACCAACTAGTCCAAGACCTCCACTTAATTAATGCTGCTGTTATTCCCATTCATCCTTTAACACCCAATCCCTATACTCTTGTCCCAGATCCCAGCTTCCACAACTCATTATTCAGTCCTAGACTTAAAAGATGCATTCTTCTCTATTCCCTTGGACCCCGCCTCCCAGGACATATTTGCCTTTACCTGGACTGACCCCAATACACGACACTCTGAACAACTCACCTACAAAGCTCTACACTCCCTTTCCCCATCTAGGCTTTTAGGCTTGCTGTCCTCCTTCCTAGAAAATCCTGATATTACCTTTCCCCCCTGTTCGCCTCTAAATCCTGCTACTCTTCTCCCTATTCCCTATCCACTCAACACCCTGGTCCATTACTGTCTGGAAGCCCTTCAAAATTTCATTCCTTGTCACTCCTCCATTTCTGAAGGCCCTCTGCCTGAGGCTGATTACACCTGGTTCACGGATGGGTCCTCATTCAGGAGTGGGTCTAAACATTATGCAAGCTAGGCTGTGGTCTCTTTAGACTAAGCCCAGCCATTACTATCCGGTACCACTAACCAGCAGGAACTCATTGTGGTCACTCGGGCCCGTATACTTGCAGAAGGTAAATCCCTTAACCTATCATAACTAATTCTGTCTTAATAGACAAGCTCCTTGAAGCCTCTCGACTATCAGCATGGTTAAGGGTCTCCCATTGCAAGGCACATCAAAAGATGACTCTCCTATAACGCAAGGCAATTGAATGGCTGCCACCGCAGGTCCTCTCACCCCAGACATTTCACTCCTTCCTCTTCTACCAGATGCCATAAGTGACCCCGCTCCTCATCACATTAGGCAATCCACATTCCCCTCCTTTCCCAGCCCAATTAGAGGCGACCTCTTCAGGGTGAAGCTCCCATTCTCTCGTTTTTTCCTTCAATCTGGTATTTCTGTCTCTCCGAGCCCAGGGCTCCCAAAAATCCCAGTGCTGGGTTCCTTCAAGCCTCCAGGCACTCGCCCTCACTGAGGTGACGGAGGGTAAAGTGACGACTTCTACCCTCCTCCCTCCCGGTTCATCTCCGAACCTCCGGGACTGACAGAATATAGGTGGGGACACCCTCTATATTTGTGTCTTTCCCTCCCTCTGGCCGAAGGAATTTCTCCCTTCTCTAACTCCTTGTCTTTCACTCTCCTTCCTGCTTTAACATGGGAGCTTCCCCCTGGTCACCTGTAGCAGATTCTCCCCTCCAATGCCTTATAAAAAAAAAAAAACTAAAACCTTGTCTTTAGCCATTCAAACCCTCGAAGTTTAATGCTCTACCTCCAAAACTTCTTTCCTCTTAACCCCAGCCAATAAAACTCTCTTACAGAAAATCTTCCACAATTGCTCCATCTGCCAACGTACCAACCCTTACACTCCCTTAAAAGCCAAACCATATCCCTCACATCAAGCTAGGGGTAATATCCCTGCAGCAGACTGACAGATCGATTTCACTCACATGCCTCCTGTTAAACGTCAGCAATATCTCCTAGTAATGGTAGATACCTTTTCCGGGTGGATAGAGGCCTTCTCCACTACTACCAAAAAGGCCACCACTGTGGCTTCTATACTCCTCTCCCAGATTATCCCAAGGTTTGGAATGCCCTCTTCCATACAAAAAGACAATGGCCCAGAGTTCACTGCTCAAATAATACAAAATTTATCTCAGGCCCTCTCCCTTCCTTGGCACTTACACTGTCCTTACCGGCCCCAGGCCTCAGGAAAAGTTGAGCATGCTAACAGGGCTCAAAAAGACATCCTTACTAAACTATCGCTAGAACTTCACCTTGACTGGACTCGCCTTTTACCCTTAGCCTTGTTCAGACTCAGGGTCCTCCCAAAAAAACCTCCAAACCACTCCCCTTTCGAAATTATGTATGGGAGGTCCCCTTTACCTCCAGGTATCATCCCTAAACAAGGA
>NW_007728284.1:237844-241639 GCF_000696425.1 Galeopterus variegatus | reverse complement strand
CTTCACCAGCAGATTCCACAGAACCTACGTGTACCCTGCAAGTTCAAGACACACCCTTTCAGGAAACTGAAACATTTACCTGCACTCCTAATCCCTCTAACCCCCTCAAACTCCATTTATCCTGACTCCCAAGTCTCCCTCCATTGCAGGAACAATGACCGCTCCCGTTAACATTATCCTGTTTCTCTTACTGTGCCTAGTAGGTGTTTGTTTCTAAATCCCCGTACGTTTGGCGGTTCACAGTGTGAGAAACTCTTACTGAAAAACAAGGTAAACAAGGTGGAACCACCAGACTACTCCCTTCCACGGCGGACTGTTCTCCTCCTTACCATTCCCCTTACAGAGAGTGAATTAATCCCTCAAGCCTCATACCCACATCTATGTTTTCTCTTTGATCAAATCTTTCGGTGGGTTGAGAACAGACGGAACGGGTACACATTCCAATTATTCATTCATGACCCCTGGGACCCCAGGTGGGCTGGGGTGGTTGTTGGGTCTTTTTACTGCGACACCGTGGTCGGTTCTCTCCCCTGCAGACAATTTGAAATCTCCTGCACATATATCTTCAGAAAAGATCCCATTTCCTTATCTGCTGTACATACTCACATTTCTCAGAAAAAAAAAAAAAACCCTTTCTTCAGAGATAAATGCTGCCAACCAGCTCTCTCCCCACCGGGCATCTTTTTTGGTGCAACGGAACCCTTTCCACCTTTATCTTTCCTAATACCTCCGTTCCTTGCTACCCAGTCACTGTCATTCCCCAACTAACTTTACATTCCCACGCAGAGCTTTTCCACCTTTTCCATCCATCCCTAAGACAGCATCGAGCCGTCTTTCTCCCAGTCCTAGTGGGAATGTCCTTAACAACATCAATTGTTACAACTGGCCTGGAGGGCGGGGTCTTAGGACATACTTTATGGGCGGTACAAGACATTAATAACAAACTACAAAAGGCCCTCACTTCCACAGCTGAATCTCTATCTGCCTTACAAAGACAAATCACCTCCCTAGCTAAAGTAACCCTACAAAACCGCTGTGCATTAGACCTCCTCATGGCAGACAAAGGTGGCACTTGCATCTTCCTCTGGGAGGAATGTTGCTATTATATCAATGAATCAGGACTAGTAGAAACTGATATTGCCAAACTCACCAACCTAGCCTCAGATCTCAGAGCCAACCACCCTGATCCTTTTTCCTCTTTTTTCCAAGGCTCACTTCTCACCTGGGTATGGCCAGTATTAGGACCCCTCGCTGTTATATTTATAGCCTGTCTTTTCCTGCCCGGCTTTATAAAATTCATTCAAACTCAACTCAGAAGAATTTCTAACCAAACTTTTAACCAGCTTTTACTTAGAAACTATGAGCTCCTGGGCACCGAGGATCCTGCCCGCTCTCAACCAGACCAACTAACCTGCTGTTAAAATGGACCTGCCTCATCAATGGTCCCTGTTCCTGGAGGCTTTGGCCCTGGACGCTGGGCTGCTCTCCCCTACAGCCTCCTACACAGACTGGAATCAAATCACCGACCTGTGGCTTCAGGGAACCTTTCTAGAGTTCTCCCCCTTCAAAATTATCTTATTCTCTACCCTCTTTTGAGTCCTGTTACAAAATCCCCAATCTTCCCCCAATTCCTCTTCCCGTACTATGCCCCCATCCAGCAGGAAGTAGCTCGAAGATCATGGCGACCCACTCCCCACAATAGAGGAAAAAGGGAGGAATGTAGGTGTAGGGACCCCATGGGTGCCTGAACAGGGACACACCCTGGCAATATGGCGCCCTTCCTGGTTCTTCTCCACAGTAAACAGGCCCACCTGCTCCAAACCTCAGCCAGTCACAGGTCAAGGCTCACCTCCTGCCCAGCCCCATCCAATCAGCTACCTACCGCCCTGTCCATGCCCTATACAACCCCGGAACGCAGCTCCCTATAAATGTACGTACAGTCCTTGAATAAAGCAGAACCTCCTTGGTGAACTGTTAGCCTGGGTCTCACGTGATTCCTTTGTCTGTGCACCCCTACATTCCCTGATGGTCTAGTGGTTAGGATTCGGCGCTCTCACTGCCGCGGCCCGGGTTCGATTCCCGGTAAGGGAACCTCCTTGGCGAACTGTTAGCCCGGGTCTCGCGTCATTCCTTTGTTCGTGCGCCCCTACAAATCCCTTTTCAGATGCAGAGCTAGCAAAAACTTTCTCCCACTGTATAGGTCATTGTTTCACTCTTTTGATTGTTTCCTTTACAGTGCAGAAGCTTTTTAGTTTGATATAGTTGCATTTGTTTATTTTTTCTCTTGCTGCTTGTGCTATTGGGCTCATGTTCATAAAGCCTGTGCCTTGACCTAATTGCTGACATGTTTCACGTATGTTTTCCCTTAGTAATTTTACAGTTTCAGGTCTTATACTTGAGGATTTAATCCATTTTGAGTTGATTTTAGTGTATGGTGAGAGATGCGTATCTAGTTTCATTCTTCTGCATATGGATATCCAATTTTCCCAGCGCCACTTCTTGAAGAGGCAGTCTTTTCCCCAGTGTAGATTTTTGCTGCCTTTTTCCAATACGTCTGTACAACATTCTGAGTTGCATTGAAGTCTCCAATTATTACTTTGGTTAAATAAATGACTATTATTTCACAGTGGCCTGTGATCCTGTTTTGATTCATTAAGTCTTTGGGGTTTTCCATTTGGGTCTCTGGGGAATCTCAGAGAATACATCTATCATCTTGTGGAAATATTAAATGATTAAGCTTATTTGGTGTATTGCATGGAAGGATTGTTGAGTGATAGGTATTATTAGATCCTCTTTCAGTTATATTTATCGATATGTTGTTGATATTAATGTTATAAAGTTATGCAAAATACTTAAAATCTGATATATCAGTCATATTTTGTTTATATTAAATATTTAAGGGAATATTTATAGATAGATAGATAGATAGATAGATAGATAGATAGATAGATAGATTTGATACAAATACTGTGATTAATACTGATCATATAAAATTTATAAAATTGAATTGTTCTTGATTGACACTATCAGTCATGATTCTGGCTGTCATGTTAAGGTGCTGTGTGCAATAGAAATAATCAAAATTTCCTAGTAAACTATTGATTATAATAAACTTTCTTCAGATTTTAACCATGACTCTTCTAAGTCTCTATCATCCACAGATTTGATTCCTTTCTAAAGGCACCTGCAATCTGATACATGGAAAAGACTGTAACTAGTAATCTTAAATACAGGTTTCAAATACCTTTAAGACCAATGAACAAAGTAAAAGCTCTTCATAACTCTAATAAAAAGTTCACAAATGCCCATCATCGGATGAATGGATAAGGAAAATGTGGTATATTTATATAACAGAATACTACTCTGCTATAGAAAAGGATGAAGTTACTGCATTTCACAACAATGTGGATGAACTTAGAGAAAATTATATTAAGTGAAAAAAGCCAGGCACAGAAAGAGAAATAACATATGTTAATTATATATGGGAGCTAATAAAAATAAACAAACAAATAGTGTCGGGCCTTAAAAACTAACGCCACCTTAAGTGACATTACAAGCGGCGCCATTATAGGCCCACAAGGACGTATTAATGTGGCAGCCTAATCTTCTCCCTGGGCTTCTGGGAGCCCACATTCGCTTAGATTGTAATCCCATCTCCTCCCTTATGATACAAGTAAGGAGTACCTTACAAGGCCGCAATAACCCTATATTTGTTCAACACCTTCAGGGTCATCAAGGAATGCCAGGATTTCTAGCCACTGGAAATGCCCAGGCAGACACTCTTGCCTCTCAGGG
>NW_007728284.1:177432-237834 GCF_000696425.1 Galeopterus variegatus | reverse complement strand
CTGCACACTTTAACTCATGTAAACTGGCAAGGTCTACATGCCAGGTTTACAACCGCCAGGGGTCAATCCTAGGGGACTCAAGCCTAATGTGCTGTGGCAAACTGATGTAACTGACTTTCTGCCTTTTGGGAAACTCAAATATGTTTTTGTGTCCATTGACACCTATTCACACGCATGTTGGGCCACAGCATACGCAGGTGAAGCTGCCAAGCATGCAAAAAATCACCTGCTGCAGTGTTTTGCCACCTTAGGGCTGCCAGCACAAATTAAAACAGATAATGGGCCTTGTTTTTCTAGCAAAGCCTTACAAGAATTCTTAATACAATGGAACATTAAACATACTACAGGAATTCCCTAGAACCCCCAAGGACAAGCCATTGTTGAAAGGCATCACCAATGCCTAAAACATCAACTATTAAAACAAAAAGGGGCGTCACCAGCCCTCATCAGCAGTTGGAACAGGCACTCCTAACTTTAAACATCCTAAATTTTTCCAAAAATGAACCCCTGTCTGCCTTCCAGAAACACTGGTCAGCTCAACCACCATGCCCGGAAGTCCAAGTGCGGTGGAAAGACTCAGCTCAACCACCACGCCCGGAAGTCCAAGTGTGGTGGAAAGACCCCTTAACAGGCCAGTGGAGGGGCCCTGACCTATTGCTAACTATGGGTCAAGGGTTTGGTTGTGTCTTCCCCCTCAGTGAGTCAACCCCTATATGGGTCCCAGCCAAAAGTCTTAAGTTCTTACCAGACACCCATGGTACTGAGGATCCTGAGGAGTTTATTGTTCATATGTTTCAGACTGCATTATGAACACTTTATGGATGCTCCAAGTGGTCGCCCTCCTCGGGTCAACAAGGACAAGGGCCTCTGCCACCGGGGAAGGTCCCCAGGAGCCAGCCAACCAAACCTGGGAGGTCATACAAGCCGCTTGGAGGTGTCTGTACCACATTAAAAAAAATCACTAACATCCCTTTTTGAGGTTGTTTTACAGAATCGACCTGGACTAGACCTGTTGTTCTTACAGCAAGGAGGATTATGCGCTGCCCTCAAAGAAGCGTTCTACTTCTATTCCGACCACTCTGGAGTGGTCAAGGATTCCCTAGCTAAGCTTAGAGAAGGGCTAGAAAAGCACAAAAAAAAAAAAAGAGCGAGAAGCCAATAGTAATTGGTTCTAAAGCTGGCTTTCAAGTTCCCCATGGCTCACCACCCTGCTGTCCTCCCTGGTGGGCCCCCTAGCCATTTTCATCTTGGGGCCTTATGCCATTCATCAGGTTTTGTCCCTTACAAGGCACAACACCACTTCTCTCATAATGCTCACCCCGGTGTTAGAGGAGGTGGCCCATAATGAAAGCCCTGACAGCCCTTGGGTCAATATGGCCCTTCAAGAAATCAACACCAATCTCTAAAGCTCTGCCCCACCCCACTTGGCTGAATAGTCAATGATGGGTAAGATTTCCAGAGGGAAACAACCTAAGACAGGCACAGCCACCAGGGGGAATGGAGGCGAGGCTGGGAAGGCTAGCCACCTCCAGCTGCCTTATTAAAACAAAACGGGGGAGATGTCGGGCCTTAAAAACTAACACCACCTTAAGTGACATTACAAACAGCGCCATTATGGGCCCACAAGGGCATATTAATGTGGCAGCCTAAGATGGCACCAGGAGGAAGTAGGGTGGGGATGTCTGCGGGAACCTTGCCTAAGCCCTTATTGGCCAAATACGCGCTTCCACGCTCGAGGTTGCAATAGCTCTTGAGGCATTGAGACAGGATGCATGCTCTCTTGACCTTTAAGCTGATAGGATTATGTAAAAAACCTCCCCTTCCTATCTGCCTATAAAAGCAAGTGCTTGTGTGATAATAAATGGAACTGCCTCGACAGAACCCCCGCCACATCTGAGTGTCCTTTAACTGGGCTGAGGGGCCAGCGGTTTTGCTCACATCTCTTCATGGCTCTCTTCCCCTGTCTCCTTTCAAAGGGGATGGGAGGGAAAGATTAATCTGGGCCGTTCGCTCACCCACCAAAAGGAACGAGGCTAGGGCTGTACAGGTGGGCCGCCAGTGGTGGACCCGACAAAATAGAAAAGAGAAAACAATAACAATAATTCTTTAAATTTGTTAAGAGAAGGGAACAGAACTGAGGTTGCTGAAGGTGGGAAAGAGGGAGCGGGAGAGGAGAAAAGGAGGAATTAGTAAAGGTCCTCAAAAATCAATTACATCATATAATGACAAAAAAATAACAAATAAAAAAATTGATTGGTTTCTAAAACTGCTAGTCACATCAAGCAAACTAAAAATTAATTACATAAAGTTAAGTAACTGATAAAGATAATGATTTTATTTAATGCATTATTGGTTCTTTACTTAAATATTTTGTTTTCCAGATTAAAATAATATGCTATTTATAGCTTGCAGCAATTTAGTAAAACATACTTTTGTAAACAGAAATTGAAACATTTGTATTTTCATTCTACCTAGTCCCTCCAGAATTTGGAAACTATTTATGAGTATTCTTATTTCTATGGCAATGTAGTTATTTTTGTAAGTTCAATAAGAATCTGTCTTCTTTAACAGGATGCAATTGGAAACATTAATTATATTATTCCTGCTGAATTTATGTAAATAAGCCATCGAATTGGTCTCACAATGACCAGTTTTGGCAATAATAGAGACAACTATAGAGAAAGACAAAACATTTTTTTGTCTCAAAAGAAAACTATAGTACACCTGTTATTAAATTTTAGCCCTATTTACTGTTGAGTTCTATCATCTACCTGTAGACAGGACTGGATTCTGAATTCTAGTCTTCTCTATTATCCAGATACAACTCTAAGAATAAGCTGAAGCTGGACAACACAATGTAAATTTCAAGGGAGAAGTTTCATGTGTGGTATGTGGACTACACTGACAGTTTACCAAAAATGCCTGATGCTGTAGCCAGAGACATTCAAATGCATGCTGCAAATCTGGATGAGGAATTGCTGGCTTCATGCTGTAGACAGTTTCTTTTTTTTCCCAAAGGTCATGGGAGTAAGTCTTCCTATAATGAAACTCTTATTCCTCTTAATTTTTCCTTACTTATGTGGTCCTCACTCACTTGACACGGTGATAATGCATTTAGAATTTTTGGTAGGTAACTTGCAAACTGTCATTCCTGCTTCCACCCGGTCAAAGATGCTAGATTATCTACTAACCTGTGAAGGAGGCTTTGCATATCATAAAACTACCCTTAGAAATCTTACTACTGGGGCCGGCCCGGTGGTGCACTGGAGAGTGTGCTGCTTGGGAGCATGGTGGCACTCCCACTGAGGGTTCAGATCCCATGTGGAGACCGGTTCCCGCTCACTGGCTGAGCAAGGTGCGGGCGCAACACCGAGGGTTGCGATCCCATTGGAAAAAAAAAATCTTACTACTGCTTGGAAGGATTGCCTTGAAGCACTGCAAATGTTGTAACTTAATGTAGAGCTAGGGCTAGGGTCTGGAGCTCACAGACCCCTCAAACCCATTCGCAAACCCTTCACATGCAGGTCTATGAGCTAGGTAACTGGCAAAAAGGCCCTTGGAGCCTTGGTTGAAGAAGGAATAGTATTTATTCAGCACGCACAACACTATGAGCTAGGCAGTCCACAGAGAAACTCAGAAACTCAACTGCTATCAGCAAAGTCCAAAGAGAAAGTGAAACTGAGCAGCTGCCAGCAGAGTAAACATTTTTAGACATGAGCTCTGCCAGCCAGCTCTGCTTCACAAAGTGAAGAACATTAGCAATTAACTAGAAAGATACATGGGTGCATATACGCACTAATTCCACCCACACAACTTGTTTACAAGAAATATGCTGCTTGACCCGGTAGCTAGACCTAAGTAGGGGGAGCCTGGCTAAATTTTTCTATTTTCCCCACACTTAGTTACAAATTTCTCTAGACAGCTTAATCTCTATGGTGATAAGTAATAAAACAGTCCTAGACTATCTCTTAGCTGAAGAAGGAGGAATATATGCTGTTGTAAACATTACTTGTTGTGCCTGTATTAGCACCTTGGTTATGTAAATCTAATAACTCTGGTAATCTGCAAATTTGGGATTCCATTAAAACTCTATCAAAATGGACCTTAGCCAGAAAATAATCATCTTTGGGGTAATTAAGACCAAGCAGAAAATTTTAGTTAACCATCAAATGAGGATCTGATAATCATCAATTCATTGAGATTTACAGAGGAATTGAGAAACTGATCACATGGCTGATCCTGCTCAGGGATAAAATCATGCCCCAAAAGAATCCTTCTCAAAAGTTTATTTCAGTTTAACTCCCATTACACCCTCCTATGTTGATTTACTTTAGATGTTGTGCTCCTAAAACTAAGAATTAGAACTAAGTTTTCCTGTTTTCCTTACCTTTCCTAATCAACTGCAAACAAAGGAATTCCAAGAGAAAGGCAGAGTACCCTAGCTGATTGTTAACTCACCCTCTTGCTTAAAAAAAATTGCATCCAATTTTAACATTAGTTAGAGGAACAAGTCAGGTATTTTTATGTTCCGGTGATGTTTGAATGAGGTTATTGTCTTTGAGCTCTCCCTAGGAGATAAGCCTTCTGACCCCCAAATAAAATAAAGGGCTTGAAGCTGACCAGTCCACCAACTGCAGTCCTCATGACACCAAAGCACCCAGTTCATCAAGGGACCATTGTGTCTGACTCAGACTCTCTGCTGACCATGATTGGCCTCCCACTTTGCCTGCAGGACAAAACCCTTACCTGACTTTCCCACTTCTCCTATGTAACCCCCAGAACTATCATCAGAAGAGGAAATAATTTTAGCCTAGTCATCCTCCAAATGCTGGGTATCTGAACAAAGTTTCTGATCCTTGCACCAACTTTTGAACTTTCAGGTCATTTGTTTAGTGTGAGAGAGCAAGGTGAGTCTGTTGCTGGTAATATTATGCCCTCTGAAAATGTGTTTTCCTGCCTGTATGATGAAATAGAGACTCTATCTGAGACAGTGCTACACACAATATTGTTTATATTGGTCAGTGTGTTCTATTTTATAGGCAACAAAGTTACATTGTTATGTATTGTTAAATGCTTGACTTTAAAAAAAAAAAAGGAGATACCACAATGATGGTACATCAATACTCTATATACTTCTCACCTTCTGAAGACTTTCAGGGGAATAGATGACCCCAGCACAAGGGCATTGAGGAACTTGATTAATAATGTTGTTCTCCAGAACTTACCAATGGCAATGCCATGGCCTGCCATTGATCAAAAGTGGGGAATCAATGTAGAAGAAAAGAGGCCAGGAAAGGAGAATAATAATAATAGACTCCACGGTGACTCAATTTTTGGAACTTATTGACTTGTTTTTCTTCTGTTCCAAGGAGCTGATCTTCATTAGAATTTACTGCTTGACAAACAGACTCTTCTGGGAAGTTTGTTATCAACAGGAAACCAATTGTGTAGATAAGCACAGTTAACATTGTTCAGAGAAATCTTGGGAAGACAGGATGTGCAAACTAGTTAAACATATGGAAATTACTTAGAAATTAAATAGCCTAGATTAGGGCATCTGTGAATATTGTAAAGGTTCTGAGAAACCATTTGTTCAATATATCATAGTAAGTTATACATTCCATATTCACACAATGTTTGGGATTTGTTTTACCACTTAGCATTTCCTGAACTCACAGTATAAAACCTCCTCACTTTTTCTGCTTGCTGGCGAGACTTACTTCTCTCTCTGAGAGGTGGTCTTCCCCAGTTTGCAAATCTAAATAAAAGTCTCACTTAAATTTTCTTACAGGCCGAAGTGTTTTTGCCTCAACAAAACACAGTAATATAAATTTACTAGTTTGTAAAAAGACAGATGGATTCAGATTGTTTCCACCAAAACATTTGCTTTGTCAAGTGTATCTGGCAAAAAATTATTACTTTTAAAATACTTAACAGACTGTGCCCTACTTGTCTGGTAATTAATCAAGTTTTCCCTAGTAGTATGACTTTTTCTGAGACTGGCAGGTTTTCTAGTAGTAATCTTACCCATTTATGACCAGTTTATCCTAGCACAAAGGCATTTTTTCTTCCAACACTTCTACATGAGGGTTCCCAATAGTTTGTGGCAACCATGCTAGTGGCTTTTAATTGGCTGTTTCATACTCAAGCAGAAAGTAAAAATGTAAAAGAGCCAAATCATTTTCAGATAATTTGCTGGTGCATAACCAAACCAAAATGAAATCAAAATAATAGTGCTCACACAAATATTAACCTGGGCATACAGACCATTGAAAATAATAAATCAAGCATTCAGAAACAAAAAACTAAAAGTGAGTCATCAGGAAAAGACATGCCACAGACAGAACACAAGTTTTGTAGAAACCAGAAGAACATACCAGAAAGATGAAGTGCTTATGTATCTGAAAAAAATTTGCCAGAAAAGATAAAATTTTATTACAGTCCCAAGAGGAATGCTAAGTTTCTATTTAACGTGGCTTTATGAACAAGTTAGACCCCAAATAAAGTCAGAATAATTCACCAAAAGGAGAGAATTTAGGAATCTGAGAGATTAATCAGGGCGAGAAAGGTGATGCACTAAAGTGGAAACTGCAAAGGGGTCATTCATCACTGCATCTGATTCCAGGGGCCACTAATCTTACCTCTGTCAAGTCCTGCTTCTTGATGCCAGATTAAACCTAAATAAAAGATACAGAGAAATTCTTCAAATATAATAATTTTATTTGGGAATGAACATTCCAATATGGAATAGGTGACATTGTAAACTTTGGGCATATTCAGGGATGTAAGGAAGCCAAGGATTTATAAAGGAAATATGAGGAGCTACACAAGTGGTTTTGAAATAATTACTCTTAGCTACAATGCTGAATTACAAGGGTGATGTCAATCTGAGGTATGACAGGCAGTTGTTGGGCAGTTGTCCTCACAGAAGTATTTTTGTAAGTTTGTGGTGACTTATGTGCAAGGTTGTTCTTTTGCAGAGTCTTTTGTAGTAGTTCTTGTTATCAGACACATATGTGTTAGAATCCTCCCTTCATAGTGTTCCCTGACTCCATTTTGTCAGTGGTTGACACGATCTTGTTCCTCCTGTTAATGTGCTAGAAATAACAGAACGATTTCCCTACTACACCCCATGTTCTCTTACATGTTTTCTTTTAGAAAAATGGAAATATATGCTTTTTAAAGCATACTTCTACACAGAGTAATAGAGATAGTTTAAAAAATATTTGCTTCCCTATTCTGACTTGTAACTTTATCTGTGCACAAGAAATTTCAAGTCACATCAATAGAATAGAGGAAAGGATATTAGAGATCGAAAAAAACAATTTCATTTTAGATATCAGGCAAAGAGAGAAAAGGTATTTGTTTATGGCTTTTTCAAAGAGAACCAGTTTAATCTTCTAGTTTATTTATAATATTATTACAAATTTATGATAATTTTTCTAAGGTTTACCGTTACTAGAATTTGCTAATATATTTTACTTTCTGAAGAGGTAGTAGATTTACAAGAAGCAAAAATAGGAAAAGATAAGTTGGTATACAGTGGAAATCTCCCTTATATTCCTGTATGCTACATTGGGTTTCTACCACCCACCTCCACTCCCAGGTGATTATTGTTTTGGTTTACTATGCTTTTAAAGTGATAGTGAAAAAAGAAACACTATAACTTCATAAAGATATGGTGAACAGGAAAAAAATAAACTAGTCAAACTAAGATACTGTGATGGATTTTATTATTTGGTCATAATTCTCCATTCTCTGCCTTTATTGGTCTGATTTCTTATAGGTCAAATTACATCTCCACCCCATGAACTTTGTGTATGGCCATTTGATTTGTTTTGGTGAATGAAATGTGAGCAAATGCTAGATAAGACATATCTGAGAAGAGGTGTTGATGCACTTCTGTGGCTTGATTCTTTTCATTAGCTTCTGTCTTTTACCAGGAGAAAAAAATCCCACAGATGGTGTCTACTCTTAAGTCTGAGTGCCAGGATGCAAAGTCACATGGGAGCTAAGCCCCAAAGAACCTAGTTGAGCCACAGCTCTCACAACTCTGTAACTTAAACAAAAAAATAAATGCTGTTGTAAGATGGTGGTTGGGGCAGAGCTTGTGGATATAGAAACAGCTCACGAATGATGGCAGAAGAAGGGTCTGGGGGCCCAGCCCCTCACCAGGTTCTTGACTCCACCATAGGAAAGAATTCAAAAGCAGAGTCACACTAGAAAGTGAGAACAGTTTTACTGTGATAAACGAGATACAGATTTCACAGAGACAATGCAGCATAGCTATAGAGACTGAGCAGGGCCCACACCAAGTTTAATGCAAAGTAAGAAAAAAACATACTTAATGTTTAGGAAAGAGTGCAGATTGGCTTGAGAGTGAGCAGCTGCTTGCTGAAAGTAAGTTTGATACAAAAGGAAGCATACACAGCTCAACCAGGGAAGTATGGTTTGGTATCAGGAAAGTGAGTGACAACCCTGCTTTCTGCTAGGATTCAGCTTCTATAGTGTCTCTATCTAATGCATATTCAGTTGTTGAGCTCAGGCTAGGTCTGGAGCTTGCAGACCCCTCAAGCCCATTGTCTAGACTATGTCACAAATACTTCACAAGTAGGTCTATGAGCTAGGTAACAGGAAAAAGGTCCTTGGAGCCTTAGTTGAAGAGATAATAAGCTTTATTCAGCACACACACACCTAAGAGCTAGGCAGTCCAAAGAGAAACTGAGCAAATGCCAGCAAAGTAAATATGCTCAGGAGCTCTGCCAATCAGCAGTTAAGAGTGCTGCCTCACACACTGAAAAACACACAAGAATAGTAACAAGCTAGAAATACACAGGCATGCATGCACACTAACGCCACCCCCACACAACTTGTTTACAAAGAATGTGCTGCATGACACCCAGCCAGACTTGAGGTGACAGGGCCTGACTAAACTACTCTATTTTCCTCACATCAGTTAAGGGTGTAGCTCTCTGTTGTGTAACATGGTTAGTTGTATGGACAGTCCCTGTCTTGCACGTGGTCAGTTGGTCTCTTCTTGGAGCAGGTTCAAATCCATGGTCAAATCCTATCACATACACCAAACATACTCAGGAATATTCTATGCTCTTTAGCACCAGGCATGCACACTAACGCCACCCCCACACAACTTGTTTACAAAGAATGTGCTGCATGACACCCAGCCAGACTTGAGGTGACAGGGCCTGACTAAACTACTCTATTTTCCTCACATCAGTTAAGGGTGTAGCTCTCTGTTGTGTAACATGGTTAGTTGTATGGACAGTCCCTGTCTTGCACGTGGTCAGTTGGTCTCTTCTTGGAGCAGGTTCAAATCCATGGTCAAATCCTATCACATACACCAAACATACTCAGGAATATTCTATGCTCTTTAGCACCAGAAGTGGAAGGTCATTCAGCTACCAGGGTTATATAACTCTTCTCTACTAAGCATGCCTAGCCACTGGATTTGCACAAGCCATCCCCTTTTGGTCTCATTTTGTCAGTGTTGGTGCCCAAAATAGTCTAACTAGCAACAGTAACTTTCCTTTAGGGGAGGGACCAGTGGAGAAGCCTGAAACTTTGGGAAGTGGCTTGAAACCTAGAGGCATGTTCTGTAACCTGAGCCCAGGGAAACTGAGCACCTCCTATATCATTCCTCCTCAGAAATTCCATTCCCTGTATCTTAAGGGAAGCTGAAGGATGAAGGTCCATCTTCGGTAGCTGCTTCAGGCTGACTGGGACTGTAGTCCCTGCCTATCTGGGAATAGACATATCTGAATTCCTGATCTAGGGACCTCAGCTTAGTTTCAGGTGGTCAGGTTGGCACAGAGTGGAAGCTGTGTAGAGTTGTCATCTCTGCATGAAACTGTTGAAGTCTAGAAGGAAGGAAGTTAACAAGAAGGTTAAAAATACAGATACTAAAAATCAAAAGCAGCAGAAGCATGGCTCATGAATAAGAGCAAAACCCATGTGACCGAAGGTAAGTAATTCTTTACAGATTCCCACATATTTTGAGAGTTCAGATTATAGAACTTGTGTAACCAGATGGTGTTCATATATCTTTCTACATCATCTTTATCTGGCTTGAAGTGTTTATGTATGTGCAGCCAGTCTTATTTATCATAGCTTATACACCTCTTTGTTCAGCTAGATGATACTCTAGGGCCAAATGATTGTCAAGAGCAACACCAGCTAAAGAATTTAGGGATGTCTGTAGTTTTGTATGGCATCCCCAGTCATGTGGACTAACTTTGCTACTGTGTTAGTCAGGTACACTAAAGTGGCTTTATGATAGGCAAATACTCCTCAGGGAGAAGCTAATCCAATAATTGCCTCAATACTTGGTAATTTTAGGCCTATGGCCCATTTTTGTTGTCCCAACATAGATATTGCTATAGATTAATACATGATCTGGAGCCAGGTGTCCTAGTGTGCATTGTCCTGTGAATGCTACATTATCTATACATGGGTAAGCCCTTGCTTTAAATGGTGAGGAAAACCTTCCCTCCATGCACACAATATACAGGGGCCAATTTGCTGTGGCCTATTTGAAGGGCTGCACACAAGATGTATCCTGATGGAGGACAAATACTTTGGAGAGACATTGTGTCCAATTTCTTAATTATTTATAGTATCCAATCAGGGAATTTAAAATATTGCAATATTGGGAATGCAGCCCTCTTGTTTGGGGCTCATGTCTTTGCTAAATCCTGCCTTGGGAATGTAAAACTCTACTTTCTAGAGATCTAGGAACATGTTATATACTCTTCCCCAGAATACAACTATCTTTGGTGTCTGGGACTCACTTGTTCTTTGTGTTGTTGTTGTTGTTTTTTTAAAGATGACCGGTAAGGGGATCTTAACCCTTGACTTGGTGTTGTCAGCACCACGCTCACCCAGTGAGCCAACCGGCCATCCCTATATGGGATCCGAACCCACAGCCTTGGTGTTATAAGCACCACACTCTCCCGAGTGAGCCACGGGCCGGCCCCAGTTCTTTGTGTTGTTAACAGGACATCAGTGCATTCTGTTATATGTACAAAGACCTAAGAAAACCTTAGGGTATATTGCTGAGGCAGTCCAGACCAAGGGACTTCCACAGAGGTATCACTCTGAACCTAACATGGTGGAAGTTAACCTTTGCTTTACCTTCATGGATGTAATACTGTGAAATGGTGTTAAGTTCATGCAAGTCATAGGTCTAGTATTATCTAAGGGCACTTTGATAGCTGATGTGCTAGGTTCCTGATATGAAAATGTGATAGTGAGGTCCCATTCATGACATAGTGCACTTATTGAGTTTGCTGGATATGAGGATTATAGTGATCCAGCAATCAGAAAGAATTACTCTTTAGCTATAATTAAAGGTATATTGACTGTAGCATTGTGTTCCCATTCTGCATAAACCATTGTAAGTAATAAAAGGAAGATGGATAGGTAGTAGAAGTTCATTCTTATCATTACGATAAGTGTCTCTATATCCAGCTTGGATAGAACAAATCTTTACCAAAAGGAGAGGGTCTGGCAAAATATCAGAATGACCATATGATAGTATCACCAGGAAAACCACTAGACCTGTAATTATTTACCACATCACTTATCTGGTTGGAAGTCAATCCCTCAGAACTTTTCTCTTGTGAATAGTACTTGAGGCCTTCCATAGGTTCACAAAAATAGGTAGAGTCACCTTTGTCCTCCTAGTTTTCCTGTAAGGACTCATAAGAGATAGGCTTTATTCTAGAAAGGTGGACACAACTAGAGATTCCCTGTAGCTTCACAGCAGTCACAGTGGATATCAACACTTGGTAAGGTCCTTTGCATTTGACTTAGGTCCTTCCCTAATTGACTTTCTGGCATTCTCACTTTCCAAGTTTTAAGTAACTAGGTCACATGGCTGAATAGGTGAATCTAATTGTTCTGAGACTGGGAAGTGTGGAACTTCATTCCCAAATTCATGGAGTGCTTACCACATCTGATTTAGATTGATGACATACCTGATCATTTTATTTGTTTCTTTGTCTAAAAGAAATTCTGATATTATAAATGACCTACCATTTCAAAGGGACTAAAATGGTGGTATTAGGTGGGGCTAAGTTCTTAACAGAGCTATAGGTGAAAGGTCTATCCACTTACCTGATTTTTCCTTGCATAATTTAATTAAAGTCTTTTTGAAAATGTGATGTGCTTTTTCCACATTTCCCATGATTGAGGTCTCCAGTGGGAGGGCTACCTGTAAGAAATGCCAAGGGCAGTTGCAACTTGTTGTGTGACCTTTCCTGTAAAGGAGAGATTATTGTCACTCTGGAGGAATCTAGGAAGTCCAAACCTGGTTATAATCTCATAAGAAGATATTTAGCTACCTCTATGGCCTTTTGGTCCTAGTTGGAAACATCTCAATCCAACCTGAAAAGGTATCCACAAATACCAGAGGGCATTTGAATCCTTTGGTAATGTGGTATCTCAGCAAAGTCCAATTGCCAACCCTTCCCTAAATATGTTCCTCAATGTTGTACATATTTTAAGAGGGAAGGGGAAACAGGATGATTCCCAGGATCATTAGAAGCAGATAATTCACATTCCTAAGTTACTTCCTTAATGGTCTGTGTGAACCCCTTGCCTATAAACACCTGCCATACCAGTTTAATCACAGGAACCCTACTCAAATGGGAGGAATCATGAAGGTATTTGATACCTTCTGCTGTATTTTCTGGGGTAGGAGAAGATTATCATTTCTTGTCAACCATCTGGAAGTGGCCCTGTGGTTGTCTTAAGCCATATCCTGCTCTGATTCTTCCTGGCTGTATTGTGGAGTTACTTGCCAATCTTGGGGGTTTGTTATTAAAGTGGTCTGCTATTCTACTTTACCTCTTGCAGCTGCCTTTGCAGTTCTATCAGTGAATGCATTTCCCTTTATGATGGCTGAATTCCTTCCTGGTGTCCCCTGTAGTATATGACTGCCAGTTCTTTGGGGGTCCTGCACTGTTTCAATAAGTTCTAAAATTTTATCATGGTGTTTAATGAGGGGATTTGTGGCAGTGAACAATCCCCACTTCTTCCATATATCACTATGAGCATGGAGTACCAAAAAGATATATCTGGAGTCTGTGTATATGTTCAGTTGGAGGCTGTTACCTAATCATAGGGCTTGGACTAAGGCTATGAACTGCTTCTGGCTGAAACGTTTGATGGTAGTGCCTCTGCCTCGATAACTTCCTGGCTTACCACTGTACATCCTGCTTTATGATTACCAGTCTTCATGAGGCTGCTTCCATCAGTGTACCATTCAGCCTCTGGATTCAGGGGACTTTCATCTCATAAATTAGGCCTGCTAGAATAAATCTACTCATGTTTTTCTATGCAGGAAAGTGATTTACTTAGGGTCTTGTTCTGTCTTCAAGGTGGCTGGGTTTAGCATCTGGCAAACTTTAAAAGTCACTTCTGCCATTTCCAGAAGGAGAAGGTGATATTCTAGCAGCCTACCTCCCATTAGCCATTGGTGATCTTTGGCTTCAAAGACTCCTAGCACCTGATGAGGTGTTAAAAACTTTGGTGGTTGTCCTAAGTTAATTTGGCTGCTGCTTCTACCAGAAAAGTGGTGACTGCTACTGCTCTTACCCAGTTTTAGGGAAAGGACAACACCTTGCCTCTCTGCCAAAAACAGGGTAAAGAGTATCTCTATATTTGGGAGCCCCAGAGCTGGACTGTGCTTGATTTATCCTTCAGAGTCTGGAATGCATTTTGATATTCTTCCCTCTACTCCACAGGTTTGTGATCAGGGCTTAAAGGGATGTTTAATGGTTTTGCTATTAGACCAAATTCAGGCATCCAGATTCTACCAAACCCCACCATTCTCAAAAAGTCTCTAAGCTGTCTTTTGGTGTAAGTAGGCTGCAATGCCAGAACTGTTTCTTTCCTTTCTGTGGTTAAAATTTGGGTTCCTGGTGTTGATATTTGACCCTGTGAGCAGAAATTTTGGCCTTTTGTGGAGAGAGTCGGTCACCATGCTTCCCCGAAAGGTTAGTACTTTCACTGTTTCGCTATCTGAATCCTCCTTGGTGGGACTGATTATCAGTAGATTATCCATATACTGTAAGTGAGTTCCCTTTTCCAACTGTAACTGCCTGAGGTCTTTAAACAGTGCATTCCCAAATTTTTGTGGGCTGTCCCTAAATCTCTAAGGCAATACCATTCATGTGAATTGAGTGGTCATCTGTATCTTGGGGGTTGTCAACTCAGATGCAAAAAAGTACTGGGAATCAGGATGTAATGGGATGCAAAATAATGCATCCTTTAAATCCAGCATTGTAAACCACTAAGTTCCATCGGGTACTTGGGACAGAATTATATATGGATTGGAAAAAAGGGGATACAAGGGTATTACCACATTGTTAATATCTTTTAAATCCTGCATGAACTGGTACTCTCCATTGGGTCTCTCTATGGGAAGAATTGTAGTGTTGCATGGAGGTTGGGAAGACCTCGATAATCTGTATTTAAGAAATCTATCAATTAAATGTTGCAGCCTTTGTTTTGCTTCTGGTTTAAGGGGATATTATTTTTTCAAGGATAGGAATCAGGATCCTTCAGGGTAATTTGGACAGATGGTACAGTTAGAGCCCTTCCTAGTATTTCAGTATTCTATACTTGAGCATCAACCTGTGATAATACACGAGCTGATATTGTGTTAGGAGTGGGTGTTGTTGTCAAAGTAGACAACACAAGACATTAATAGTGTCTCTGTTTCTCCCAGGGTGGTCACTTTGTCTAGATGGAGGGTAGTCCCTAAATGATCCAGCAAGTCCCCACCCTTCAAAGGGATTGAAGACTCAGGTATAATTAGAAGCTGGTAAGAAAATGTAAACTCTTTGAAAGAACAATTAAGCAAGAATATAAATCTTTTATACTGAGGCTTTCCATCTATTCCTGTTACTACTCAAGTTTGAGAGGAAAAGAGACCAGAATGGTGGATTAAAACAGAGTAGTAGGCTCTTCTGTGAATTAGGAATATGACATTCTTACATACTACATCTAGAATTGCCTGAGGCTCATCAGGAGAGATAATCAGATGTCCATGTGGAGTCACCAGGAGTCTTGGGTTCTGTCAGTCACTTGCCCTGTCAGCTCTCTCAAGGCAGTGTGGGCCTGAAGCTCAGGAGTCTCAGGAGGCTCCTGAGCCTCAGGTCCACATTGGTCCCAGAGGCAGTCCCTCTGCCTTTGGCCCTCCTCTTTAGATAAATGGAAGGGTTCCTGTGGCCTCTCAACTTGCCAGGTATGGGTGACCTTCCAGCAGTTTTATTTGCCTTACATGTAGCACATACCTTTCAAGTCTTTAGGTTGGCTGGACCTTGACTTCGCAGGGAAAATGGAGCCATGAGGTTGATGATCAGTATGGGTCATGGAACTTAAGGCCACTGCTAACATTTGTACCTTCTGCTTCCCTCTCTGGGCCTTTACAGCTTCCTCAGCCAGATCTCTTTGATTATATATATTAAAGGCTGTATCCAGCAATTGGCTCATGGGGGTTTGTGGCCCTGTGGCAACCTTCTGAAGTTTCCTTATATGTCAGAAGTTTCCTGTGTGATACAATGGGTACCCAGGAGAGTTTGCCCTTTGGGAGAATTACAGTTGGTATTGATGTATTTCCTATTTGCCTCTACTAGGTGGCCTCAGAATATGGTTGGATTTTCATCTTTACCTTGGGTGAGTTTGTGGATCCTGCCATACATAAATTACCAGTTTGTGCATTTTCTCATGCCCTCTATTATGCATGTTATCATATAGTTTCTAGGTTCTAGATCTGCATATCACCTTAGATAGTCACATTGTGGATCTGCCTCCAAGACTGCATTCCCTCCTGCTCATTCAACAGCATGGCTTCTGTTTTGGGCAGCTAAGCCATCCGAGTGTTCTTGGGTGACCCCTGTTATTTATTGCTTTTCCTCATATCCACAGCAGGTGGGTTAGAGGACTTGCAAATCCTTCCAGGTCAAGCCATAAGTCATGGTTAATTTTATAAACTCCTCTGTAAATTTTCCTGGGTCCTCTAAGAAACACCCAAACTTTTCTTTGCACAGTGCCAGATCAGATGTAGAGAAAGGCACATGTGGTCTAACTATTTCTCCATTCCCACTAGCTACTTCCTACAAGAGGAAAAGATTACCCTAAGGAGGCTGATGAGAAGTTCTCCTGACAGTAGTAGCAGAGTTCACTTCCTTTGGTATCAGAGGATATACTCCAGGGCTAGTGGGTAGGACAGAGGAGTATATGTCACCCAAGAGGGGAGTTGGGACAGGAGAGCTAATACCCCTTTGAGATTGAGCCTGAGCTGCCTGGAGAAGCTGTTGGTGTTGGTGGTTGGGAAATGGGGGCAGCTGATGCTGGCTGAGGTGCCAGGGTCTGCGGTGGCACTGGAAGCCTCAGAATAATGGGTCATCTAAAATATGTAGGCTTTATTTTGGGGGGCGCAATTAGATCATGAGCCAAACAGAGATTATGCTCTTTCAACCTGATGTCTTGATATAGTTTTATGAAGGCCGGTACAAAGCACTTCCTACACTTCTACTCTCCTGGCAAAACAAGATTAGATGTAAAATAGCATCAAAATTTAAAGTCTCATTTTTAGGCCAAGTCCCCTGGTCACTGAGCTTATATTGGATCCAAGCCTTATTGTAGTAGCATATTAACTTCATTTTCTTCAGTCTTTCAAACAAATTTTTTCCAGGTACCTAAAATGCACCCCAGTGGGGAGTCTGTGGGGATGCAGGAGGAAGAGTTTCCTATACATGTCTATCATGTCAAAAAGCGGAGGTGGGGGTCAAGGCATTTCCTTTCCACTGCTATTTACTCTAGTCTCCTAGGAACAACAACAAAGATACTACAGCCACACTAACAAGGGGTGGCTACTCCCAGGAAGATGGTGGACTAGAGAAAACTACAACGTTTTTCTCTCACAGAGGAAGACTGAAACAGGCTCACTGCTCCCAGTGCTGCACTTGCTGGTAACATTTTTAGGACCCAGGACTGTCACTCATCTTCTCACTGTGAGTTTCCAGCCCATTCTGTTGCTTGTAACCATCCAAACTGGCAGTATGGCTCTGACCAGCCCAGCTGGGCATAGAATCCCTGCTCACACTGCTGTACTAGTCACCTGGCTGTGTACAGTACCCCTTCCACAGCTGCCTGTAGGCAGTGACCTTTTTACTGGCTGTCTACACTGCCACACCAGCCAGACCAGCCATACATGGGACGCTTGCCCAAGTAGCCTCATCATCCAGCTAAGCTACTTGTAGACCCCCTGCTTCAGTTGTGTGCAGTGTGACTGCCACTGCCATAGTCATCACACCAGTGGCACCAGGTGGATGTGGAACCTCTGCTAATGCTGAAGCAGTGACCACCCAACTAGAGGATAGGACCCCCTACTGCTGCTGCCTGCAGTGTTGTGGTCATCGCCAGGGACCTCACTGGTAAAGATGCACACAGTCTAGTAATGAAGGAATGGAAAAGATATATGATGCAAATAGAAACCAAAAATGAGCAGGAGTAGCTATTAATGTATTAGATAAAATAGACATTAAACCAAAAAACATAGACAAAAAGGCCATTAAATAATGATAAAAGGATCTATTCAACAAGAAGACATAACAGCAATAAGTATATGTAGCCAACACCAGAGCACCCAGATATATAAAGCAAATACCACTAGACCTAAAGAAAGGGATAGAACTCAATACAGTAATAGTTAGGACATAAACTACTTCTCTCAACATTGGACAGATCATGTAGGCAACAAGTCAGCAGAGAAATACAGTATTTAAACTACACTTCAGACCAGTTGGACTTGGCAGATATCTACAGAACATTTCATCCAACAACCACAGAATATGCATTCTTCTCATCAGCACATGGAACATTCTCTAGGATGGACCATCTGTTAGGTCACAAGTCTAATATAAACAAATTTTAAAAAATGAAATCATTTCAAGTGTGTTTTCAGACCCCAATGCATTAAAACTAGAAATCCATAACAAACAAAACTCTGGAAACTATATAAACATGTGCAAATTAAACAACAAGCTCCTGAATGAGCCAAAGGCCCAAGAAATTAAACAGAAAGTCAAAACATTTCTTGACACTAATGAAAATAAAGACACATCATACCAAAACCCGTGGTATACTAAAAAAGCAGTACTAAAAGGTAGGATTACATCAAAAGAATAGACAGCTTTCAGATAAGCAGCCTAATGCTACATCGCAAAGAAATAAAAAGACAAGAAATCTCCAACCACAAAATTAGTGGATAAAAAGTAATTAAGATCACAGCAGAACTAAATGAAATAGAGACCCAAAAAGTGATTTAAAAAAATCAATGACATGAAAAGTTATTTTTTTTTGAGAAGATAGAAAAAATAGACAAACATAAAGAATGGTAAATTAAAAAATAAAAATAAAAAAGGAGAACCAAATAACAAAAATCAGAACTGAAAGAGGAGAAATTACAACTGATACCACAGAAATACAAAGAATTGTTAGAGACTATCGCAAATAACTATTTGCCAACAGACTTGAAAATCTGGAGGAAATGGATAAATTTCTGGACACATACAAATTAACAAGACCGAACCAAGTAGAAATAGAAAACCTGAACAGGCCAATAACAAGCAACAAGATTGAAGCAGTAATCAGCAGTCTCCCAATAAGAAAAGCCTGGATGGTTTTACTGCTGAATTCTACCAAACATCTAAATGGGAATTAATACCAATTATCTTCAAACTATTCCAAAAAATTGAAATGGAAGTCATTCTCCCAAACTCATTCTATGAGGTCAGCATCACTTGGATACCAAAACCAGACAAAAATATAACAACAAAAAAAGAAAATTACAGGCCAACATCCTTCATAAACATAGATGCAAAAATCTTCAGCAAAATATTAGCAATCAGAATACAGCAGCACATCAAAGAAATTACACACCATGATCAAGTGGATTTCATCCCAGAGGTGCAAGAATGTTTTAACATACACAAGTCAATAAATGTGATACACCACATCAATAAAACCAAAGACGAATACCATATGGTTATCTCAACTGATGCCAAAAAAGCATCTGACAAAATCCAACATCATTTCATGGAATGACTCTCAATAAATTAGATAGAGAAGGAAAATATTTCAACACAATAAAAGCCATACATGACAAACCCACTGCCCAAATCATCCTGAATGGAACAGTAACAAGACAGGGATGCCCACTCTCACTACTCCTGTTTAACATAGTATTGGAGGTAGTAGCCAGAATAATCAGGCAAGGGAAAGAAATACAAGGCATCCAGATTGGAAAAAAATGAAGTCAAATTGACCCTGTTTGCAGATGACACAATCCTATGTGTAGAAAAACCTAAAGACTCTACAAAAAAACTCTTAGAGTTGATAAATAATTTCAGTAAAGTTGAGGGATCAAAATAAACATGAAAAATCAGTAGCATTTTTACACTATAGTAACAAACTAGCAAAAAATGAAAAAAAAATGTATGCCCATTTAAAATAGTTCACACAACACACACACAAACACACACATACAATAAATACCTAGAAATCAATTTAACCAAGGAGGTGAAAGACCGCTACAATAAGAACTATAGATCACTGCTGAGAGAAGTTAAAGAGTATACAAAAAGAATTAACTTTGTGAAAATGTCCGTACCACTCAAAGCAATTTATAGGTTCAATGCAATAACCATAAAAATATCAATGACATTTTTCACAGAAACAAAAATATTTGTGATATTCATATGGAACAACACTGCATTCTTTGGCAACAACATTGCCAAAGCAATCCTTTCCAAATATATGTGGACAAATATAAATAAATAAATATACACACATACAAATAAATAAAGCCAGAGGCATAATATTCTCTGGCTTCAAATTATACTACAAAGAAATAGTAAACAAAGCAACATGGTACCAGCATAAAAACAGACATTCAAACCAATGGAACAGAATAGAGAACCCAGAAATCAACCTACATTCTTAGACTATCTTTGATGATAGTAACAAGAACATACATTGGGGAAAAGAACATCTCTTCAATAAATGGTGCTGGGAAAACTGGAAATCTATATGTAGAAAAATGAAACTAGACTTGTATCTCTTTTCACATACAAAAATCAATTCAAAATGGAATAAAGACTTAAATATAAGACATGAAACTACAAAGCTACTGAAAAAAAATCATAGAGGAAATACTTCAGGACATAGTACTGGGCAAAGATTTTATTTATAAGACCCCCAAAGCACAGGAAACAACAAAATAATAAATAAATGGGATTATATCAAACTAAAAAGCTTCTGCACAGCAAAAGAAACAATTAACAGAGTGAAAGAACAACCTGCAGAAAGAGAGAAAATATTTACAATCTATTCATTCAACAAGGCATTAATATCCAGAATGTACAAATAACTCAAACAGTTAAACAGTAAGAAAACTAGTAACCCAATTAAAATATGGGTGAAGGAGCCAAACAGACATTTCTTGTATGACAACATACAAATAGCCAACAGATACATGAAAAAATGTTCAACATCACTCAGAATCAGGGAAATGCAAATAAAAACTACACTGAGATATCATCTCACTCCAGTTAGACTGTTTCATCCAAAAGACAGAGAATAACAAATGCTGCTGAGGATGTGGAGAAAGGGGAACCCTCCAAAACTGTTGGTGGGGCTGCAAATTAGTGTAGCCATTATGGAAAACAGTATGGAGATTCCTCAGACAACTACAGATAGAACTGACATATGGTCCAGCAGTCCCATTGCTGCTTATATACCCAAATGAATGGAAATCATCATTGTTGGGAAAATATAGAAAAATGGTCATGGCCCCTCAGATGTTCAGAATCTTGCCAAACATCTGCTGTAAATATGTGCGTGTGAACCCAGATATTCCCTGTTATTGTCTAATGTGATTGCACATGGGCAGTTCCACTCAGTCTGCCCTCTTATGTATGAAAATTGCAGACAGTGGGGCAATTCCAATGCTTCTACTCACATTCTGGGGTTGGATTCTGCATTCCTGAAGGTGTTTTGAATTGTGGACTTGACTATAAAGGACTAACAGCTTGAATAAATGGTGTCTCTGAGGATGCTTTGGGAAGCCATTAGGGAAACTGCTTTTAGCTCTGAATGAAGCTATTATTTCTTCACCCACAGCCCTAAGGACCTTTTCCTGTTATCTAGCTCATATATCTGTGTGTGGAGGGTTTGTGACCCAGTCTGGACAACAGGCTCAAGGGGTCTGTGAGACCTAGCCCTAGCTTTACAATTGGCATCAATGGTAGGATTCTGAGCAGGTATGAGAGCAAAAAGCCCCTTGGGACAAGGATGAAATTTGGCTGCTCTTGAATATATTGTGCCCTGTGGCCACTTCCCTGTTGACTGGGATCTGGTTCTGCTCATGATATGGCAAGTCAGCATAGACCAGGCACTACAGTGGAGAACCCTTTGGGAGGGGGAGGAAATGTGGCTGTCCTTGAGCATGTGGTGCCCAGTGGCCACTTTTCTGCTGACCAGAGCCTGGCTACTGCTCACTATACTGCAAGCTGATTGAGATTTGAAGCAGAAAGCAGAGTTGTCACAAGCATGGATAAGTGTCCTGGAGGATGACATGCAGTGACTGGCCACCCCTGCCTCTCACACCAGGAGGATGACAAATCCAGTAGCCTTGGGGGAGACTGTGCATCTCCAGGCATGACCTGTTGTGCATAAGAAAGTGAAAAATGAACAGACTATGAGACCAGGCAGACAACATGCCAGCAATCCACTACCTATGTCCTGTATACCCAGGTTGAATTAGATGACTTGGGGAGACAGTACAGCAGAAACAGGGGTAGCCCCTTGCTGCTTGGCTGCTGTGGTAATGGGAACTACAGGTGGATAGTGTGATATGCTCTGGTGAGGAGATGGAAAAATTGGCCTCCATCACCATGCACCCATCCCTGAGACAGCAGCTACAGAATAGCTACGGATATGCACCAGAGCCAGGTACTCACTCCTTAATGGAATGGGTAAATGCAGCTGCCCGAACTATGTGGCCAAATGCTGGAGAACTGCCCAAGATTGTTAGTAAATGGCAAACATGCTGAGTTAGTTCAAATAATTTGGGAGCTGGGGATGTGGCAGTCCATGTTTAATATGAACACTTGTGGCCCAAATAATGAAAGTTTTACAGGCAGCATGAGAAACATAGTTCTACAAAATGCCCCCATCAACATCATTTGGGTCACTGATGGCCATACTGGCCCCTTACATTGGTTGTCCTATACATGAGGTAATGACCATGATAGCCAGCTTAGGTGAAGCAGAGGGAAAAAAGACAAGCAAAAGGGATCTGAAAGGTGGATAAGACCAAACCCTCAAGGAATACTCAGGATTTTATCCCAAAGGGACCAAGCAAGACTAGCCATAAACAGATGTGGCTTGAGTTGCTTGCAGCAGGGGTTCATAGTAAGAAAATTGACTGGAGCCAAATGTGGTCCTGTTTGCCTTGTGCCAGCAATTGCACCTGGAACAGTGTTTCAATAAACATCTGGAAACAGGTAGCAAGGTACATTCAGTGGATTTAAAGGATTTTTTGGTTGCTCCCAAGAAGGTGGATGAACTGTTCTATTTTGATTAGGGAGCAGGCCAGTGTATACTCATCTTTTGGAGGTAGGTGAGGACTGAAGGCCTCCTGTTGAATTGGCAACACATTGATTGAGGGCATACCTACAATGTGTTTTGGCATTGGTGGATACAGGCACAGGATGTAGCCTAATATATGGCAATCCAGTAAGTTTCCAGGAACCACAGTTCATATAGATGGCTATGGAGGACAGACTATTGAAGCCAAAGCTATTTCACTGCCAATGGGCATAGGATGATTACCCCCTCATGCATATACTGTATATATATATCCCCAGTAGCTGAATACATCTTAGGTTTGAATGTAGTTTATGGTTTGCACCTGCAAACAACAGTTGGAGAGTTTCATCTGTGAATATAGACAGTAAAGCCTGTGTTACAAGGATATGTTAAACATCACCCATAAGTGTTACCCATGACAAGATGTGTAGTTAATGTAAAGCAGTATTGACTACTGGGAGGACATGCAGAGGTAGGTGCCACTATACTGGAGTTAGAGAAGGTTGGCATTATTCATCCAGCCATAGCCTATTTAATGCTCTGGTATGGCCAGTAAAAAAGCCTGATGGTACCTGGAGAGTGACTGTAGATTATTGAGAGCTAAACAAAATACTGCCTCCTTTGCATGCAACTGTGCCTTCAGTTCATGACTAGATGGATCAGCTGATGACTCAGCTGGGAACTTATCATTATGTATTGGATCTTGAAAATGCTTTTTCCTCTATTCCAATCTTGGCTGATAGCCAAGATCAGTTTGTCATCACCTGGCAAGGGAGGCAGTGGACTTTACAGGTATTAACAAAAAAAGGAGCCCTCTGGGATAGGAGTGAGGAAGTAGAACAGGCCTACTGGACCACAAAAAAGGCAATACAGCAAGTACAAGCTTTACAAGTGGCTGATCCCACTAAGCCTTGTGAATTGGATGTATGTATAACCCAAGCGGGGTTAGGATGGGGTTTGTGGCAGAGACAAGATCAATTCTGAACACCTGTAGGATTCTGGTCTCAGCTCTGGAAGGGCACTGAAGTGCATTATTCTCTAATAGAAAAACAGCTAGCAGCTATGTATGCTGCCTTGATGGCCACTGAGGCTATCACAGGAACTGCCAAAGTCCTAGTAAGGACAACATAACCCATACTATGTTGGCTGCACATGTGGGCAACCAATCCTAAAATGGGTGTAGCTCAGACTCCCATTCTGTCTAAATGGGGAGCATATATAGGACAAAGAATCTCTGTGTCAATGAGTCCTCTGTCCAAAGAGTTGCAAACTGTGCCAGGCCCAGTAGAGGGTGTGGAGGAAACTTTGACACAAAAACATTTTGCATGGAGGTGGAGGCTACACCTTTCCTTAAGGACAGGGACATATCACAGAGCAAGCTTGATATACAGATGACCCTAGCATGGGACTCTCAGCATAGTGGACAGCTGTTGCTGTCCAGCCTTCAACAGATACCATGTGGTATGAAAATGGCACAGGGCAAAGCAGTCAATGGGCAGAATTGAAAGCAGTATGGATGGTGATAAAAAATGAGCCTGGGCCATTAACCATCTGTACTGACAGCTGGGCTGTGTACAAGGGATTAACCCTTTGGATCTGTATTTGGAAATATCAGTGGTGTATAGTAGGCCACCAACCCCTGTGGGGACAAGTCATGTGGCAAGATTTATGAGAATTGGGACATTAGAAAGAAGTAACTCTTTTCCATGTCACAACACTTTCCTTTAGCCAGTCCAGGAAATGATGAAGCAGATGCCTTGGCTAAGGTAAGATGGCTAGAGAGAGTCCCAGCTGCTGATGTAGTCCAGTGGTTACATCAACAAATGAAGCGTGCTGGCAGTAAAACCACGTGGATGGCAGCTCAAAATGGGCCTTGCTTATAAAATGAGAAGATGTAGTGAATGCCTGTCGTGCTTGTCCAGTATGTGTTCAAGAGTGTCCACACTCTGGCAGGTACCACATACAGATGGGCAAATAACTCAAGGAAGAGTGCCTTGACTCGATGGCAAGTGGACTTTGTCAGACCACTGCCAATGTCAGAGAATTTCAGATACCACTTTGCAGCTGTTGATATGGCTACTGATCTTCTGTTTGTATGGCCTTGTAAGGCCCCAGACCAGGTTAACACTGTGAAGGCATTGAATAGCCTTATGGCCATGTAGGGCTGGCATGTAGTCATAGAGAGTGACAGTGGAGCCCACTTTACTAGACATGGGGTTCAGAGATGGGCCTACCAGTTGTTTATTCGGTGAAAGTTACATATGCCATATCATCCACCAGCAGCGGAAATGATTGAATGGTATAATGGTCTTTTAAAAGAGGGACTAAGGCTATCTACCCAACCCCCATCCCTGAAGGGGTGGACATGGTGGTTATGGCTGGCAGGATTCTGAATGAGAGACCCCACAAGGGCGGGCCCTCGCCAGTGGAATCTCTGTTGCATAAGGCTGCAGCACCTATACAGCTAAAGTCACTACTAAAGATAAACTTTTGAAGCCAGGATATGGTAAGAATGGAAATATTCTCTTACTGGCCCCACCTGTTTACAACAGGGACAGACAGTACAATTGGAATGGCCCCAGAGAATAGAAGCCCCCATATATGCTGGATAGGTCTTACAGGGTCTTGGGGGAAAGGATTAGAGGAAGGCTTGCAAGTTTCACCTTGGGTAACAAGTACCTGGCCTCCTTGAGTAAGGGTAACATGGCCTGGAACAGATAAGCACTCTATTCCAAAGGTCACATTTGTATCATTATGGCCAATTATGAGTTCCCCTATACTACTGCATATAGAACTTACAAATCCAAAAGTGTTAGCGGATAATGTATGGTATCATAAACTAGGTAAGACCTATTCATGAAACAATCAATTCTCAGGATGGCAAACTGTCCAGAGGGATGAGAACTCCCACTATAGGTACCAATAACCCTTATGTCTTTTCATCCATAGTGTTCTGGCTGCAGGCACCACACCAGAGAGAACTGGGTACTTATATACGTTCATGTGACCAATTTGTTGGCTTACTGAACATACACTGAACTGCCCACCGGTATTACAATAGGATTCACATGGAAAAATCACACCTATAATGACTACTAACTGGCTCAGATGGCTGAAGGACAGAACTACAGGACAAGCCTTAAGGCACATTGAACAAACAATTGGTTATAGGAATGTGTCTTTTATCCTCACTAAGGAAACATCAAGAAAGATTTTGAATGTGTAGATTGTATGGCGAGGGACCCTGAAGAGGTGGATTGTTGGGAAAATATAGAAAACTGGTCAGGGTCCCTCAGATGTTCAGAGTCTTGCTGAGCATCTGATGTAAATATGCACATGTGCCCAGGTGTTCCTTGTTAATGTCTAATGTGATGGTGCATGTGCAGTTCTGCCCAGTCCACCATCTTATGTATGGAAATTGCAGACAGTTGGGTGATTCCAACACTGCTCCTCACATCCTTGGGTTGGATTCTGTGTCCCTGAAGGTGTTTTGGATTGTGGACTTGAGTATGAAGGACCGATGGCTTGGATAAATGGTGCTTCTGAGGATGCTTTGGGAGGCCACTAGGGTGGCTGCTTACAGCTCTGAATAAAGCTTATTATTTCTTCACCCATGGCTCCTAGGACCTTTTCCTAATACCTAGCTCATTGACATGCAGGTGGAAGGTTTGTGACCCAGTCTGGACAAGGGACTTGAGGGGTCTGTGAACCCCAGCCCTAGCTTTACAATCATGTTGAAGGAATACCTGCACTTCCATGTTTATTGCAGCCCTTTTTGCAATAGCTAAGTGTTAGAATCAGTCTAAATGTCCATTGACAGAAGATTGGATAAGGGAAATGTGATACACACACACTCAATGGAATACTACTTGGCTCTAAAAAAGAATGAAATGCTACCACAAGCAACATGGATGAACTTAGAGAAAATTATGTTAGGTGAAATAAGCCTGACACAGACAGAGAAATACCACATATCCTCATTTAAAATTAGGAGCTAAAATAAACAAAGAAATAATATGTGTGTGTGTATGTGTGTCCACACGTGTGTAAGTGCACAATTTTATTTGACAGGTATAATTTTTCTTGCTTTAGCATGCAATTTAGAGTCATGTTTTCTATCTCGTGATGCAGATTTCTCTTTGGATTCTGCATTACATTTTTCTAAGACTGGAAATTAGCAACACTGCAATAGGTTTCCATGAAACTGGAAATTAAAGAAAGAAAGAAAGAAAGAAAGAAAGAAAGAAAGAAAGAAAGAAAGAAAGAAAGAAAGAAAGAAAGAGAAAGAAAGAAAGAAAAGTTACAATAATATCTTGAACTTTCAAAAAAAGAAGAGAGAACATAACTAAGGTTATTAGAGGTTGGAAAGGGGGAGGGGAGGGGATGGAGAAATTTGTTAAGGGTTACAAAGATTGATTATGTTTTATAAATGTGAATATGTTAATTATTCTGATTTGATCACTGCATATTGTGCACTTGTATTGATATCTGATTCTGCATACCACAAATATATATAATTAATTTTAAATAAAATAAAACTGTCAAAAAAGAAAATAAACTACCAAGGACTGAGATTCATTTTCATTCTCCAAGGGAGTCATGCATTAGCACCTCTAGTCTTCAATGACACTGTACTGTGAGACTCTCTGACACCCTATCTTTTCTGTGAAAGGAATACTATTGGAGAGGTAAGGCCTTTCCTCATATCTCTATTAATTTGGCTGTTACCATTTCTCTTTCAAACAATTAGGCTATGTGTTAGCCACTGAGTTTCACTGTAGGCTATGAGTTGATACCGTTTCAGTTGCTGAGGAAATATTTCACAGTTCACCTCTCCTTCAGAATGTTACATAAACAATGTTTCCAAATGAGTTCTTCAGTTTCTAGACAAACCCTGACAATGACTGACTCTTTTTTCTTTTTGTTATTTTCCTTGACTGTAAGACTGTGTGTGGGACAATTATTTTCTGAAGAATACCCCTTAAGCTATCATGGCAGCATGGGAGAAGCCTAAAGTAGAGGAGGGTACATAGGAAGAAGACAACTAAAGTCCCCAAAGTTCCAGACATGGAGTTGGCCCTACCACAGGCAGTTAGCTTCCATAGGTCGTCCTTTTACCAGAGGAAAACCTGTTCGGTTTAAAGAAGTTTTGAGTGCAGAATAAACCTGAGAAAAGAAGAAAAACACAAAAACAAAAAAACAGTGGTCAGTCATGATCAATGCAGAGAAGATGCACAAAGCCCACAGAGGAAGTACTGAAATAAAATCCCAGTCTTCAGAGCATGTGCAGCCTAATGTGCTGTATGTTATTGCCCATCCCAGTGTAGAAGTGGTGCACATTGAGACCTCAAAATTGGGACTCTAGCCCAACAAAAAGCCAAAAAGCCAATGCAATGGAGGGTGGCTTCTCCAGGGACAGAATGGACATTTCTCCGATTGAATGTATAGGACTCTAACCTAGAGTAGGACCTAAATGCAGTGATGTCCCACCAGGTCTGGAACTCTATCCTGACCAAGGTCTTTATACCTGGGACTTTAACCCAGGATTGAAACTCTAACCCAGAAGAAAATGTGGGATTCTAACCTAGGACTGGTACTCTAGCCCAGTTAAAAAAAAGGAAAGCCACCCAGGATCAGTCAGGGCAGAAAGACCCCTAATTGTTCAAGGTTTTCCCTGAGCATGTGGCTGCATTGACAAAGGTCTGGCCACTAGGGGGTGCTTTCTTTGCTGTCTTGAGACATGAGGTCAGAGGAAGGGTCTGGAGATCCTTATAGCCATTTTCAACCCAGCCTATCCTCTTAACAGGTTCTTGACTCTACCACATGAAAGAATTCAAAAGCAGAGTCACACTAGAAAGTGAGAACAGATTTACTGTGATGAATGAGAGATATAGATTTCACAGAGGCAGTGCAGCATAGCTCTAGAGACAGAGCAGTTTAAAACAAAGTAAGGAAACAAGTTTAATACAAAGTAAGAAAAACACACTTAAAGTTTAGGAAAGAGTGCAGATTGGCTCAAGAGAGTGAGCAGCTGCTTGCTGAAAGTAAGTCTGATACAAAAGAAAGCATACACACCTCAACCAAGGAAGTGTGGGTTGACCCCAGGAAAGTGAGCGACAACCTTGCCTCCTGCTGGGATTCAGCTTTTATAGTTTCTCTATCTAAAGCATATTCAGTTAGCGGGGTGGTTCTCTATTATGTAACATAGTCTTGTACATGGTCAGTTGGTCTCTTCTTGGAGCATGTTCATTGGTCAAGTCCTATCACATACACCAAACATAATCAAGAATATTCTGCACTCTTTAGCACCCCAAGTGGAAGGTCATTCAGCTACCAGGGTTATATAACTCTTCTCTACTAAGCATGCCTAGCCACTGGATTTGCACAAGCCATTCCCTTTTGGTCTCATTTTGTCAGTGTTGGTGCCCAAAATAGTCTACCTAGCAACAGTGACTTTCCCCTAGGGGAGGGACTAGCAGAGGAGCCTGAAACCTTGGGAAATAGCTTTAAACTAGAGGTGTGTTCTGTAACCTGAGCCCATGAAAACTGAACACCTCCTGTCTCACTAATACTCATAAAAATATCAACACTTTCTCATGATAGCACATTATAGAGTGGTCACTGAGGAAAGAAATCCTTTACTGAAAGAATCTATAGAAACTAATATTACACATTCATAAATATTCAATCTCACTAAACAGAAAATTGCCCTACCCTATGTGAAAATCAACTGCTGAGACAGAGAAAGAAAGAAAGAAAGATTTAATATGTTTTATCAAATTTAAATTCATTCACACTGACAGTGTGAAATAGGGGCAACAAGACTACTGCAATAAAAAAAGAATTGTGGGGCCGGCCCAGTGGCGCACTGCTGCAGTGTACCGTCTGGGAGTGTGGCGGTGCTCCCGCCGGGGGTTCAGATCCCATGTACAGACCGGCCGCTCACTGGCTGAGCGAGGTGCGGGAGCGGCACCGAGGGTTGCGATCCCGTTGCCGGTCCTGGTCTGGTACGGGCACGACACTGAGGGTTGCGATCTGTTGCCGGTCACGAAAAAAGACAAAAAGGAAAAAATAATAATAATAATAAAATAAAAAAGAATTGTGGGGGGCCAGACTGGTGGTGCACTGGAGAGTGCAGCGCTCCCGCCAAGGGTTCGGATCCCATGTGGAGATGGGTTCCCGCTCACTGGCTGAGCTTGGTGCGGGCGTGACACCTAGGGTTGTGATCCCATTACTGGTCCCCGGTATGGTCTCGACACCGAGGGTTGCGATCCCATTAATGGTCAGTAAAAAAGACAAAAAAAGGAAAAAAAAAAAAAAAAAGAATTGTGGCTACAGGTTTACAAGCATCTCAAAAGTTAGGAAAAAGAGGCTTTCCTTTATAGAGGAGTAAAAATGGCTAGGAGAAAAAATAGGTAAAATGTGTTTGGGTGAGACATTAGATTAGAGAATGGTGTACTGATGAGGCTAGTCTATATTCATAAATAATCCTTAGTGAAGGGCTGTATTCTGGCTAAGGTTTAGTGTGATCCAAACTTCAGTGCTCCGAGGGAAAGAGAATCTTAACCAAAGTTTGATTAACAAGGGTTTTATGCCAATTGTTAACCTAACAAGAAACTGAGGCCAAGTCCATTTAGCAAGCATTTATTGAGTCAATGTGATGATTGTCACTTGGAAGACACATAGATCAGGTAGCCCTGAAAACGTATTCTGAAAAGGGTCACCAGAGCTAAGCATTTTATCATCACAAGAAAAGGCAAAGGTCAAAGGAAAGAGAGAAAAGGACAGCCCTGCCTAGTCACTTCCTTGGGTTTTCTATTGGTTGTAGATGATGTGTAGATTTGTTGGGATTGTTGCTAGGTTACATCCCACATTCAGGTATCAAGAGTAAGGGTAATAACAAGTATTCTACTTTATTTTATGGATTTCTGGTGCCATCATATGTGCTTTTAAGTAAATTGGTCTTATGAAAATGTTTTACAGGACAGATGGATATGACTACTGTCCTATCCTAGATCACCTAAGGCACAATAATTTAGATGACCTGGTCAGAGCAGATGCTTTTGGTTATCAGGAGAAACATAAGAGCATTTCAGGGGGCAGACTTACTCTGAATGCAGGAAGTGGGAGGGTTCACGAATTTAATGCCAAAGCACATGTAGAACAGGCTCTGCTGGAAACATTATCATCAGGGATGGATTCCTCATAATGAGAAACAGCTGACTTCATAGGATTTTGGAAAAGTCTCTGTGTCAGTGCAAGCCAGACTTCACGATGGTACACACAAAAGGAGATAAACTGATTTTTGCATTTAAATTGGACGAAGGAAAATTTTCCTTCCTGTGCATTCCTGGTTGCACAAGGAAGTCTGCCCAGCTGAGGCTGGCTATTCCCAGTGCATATCAGACATGTAAATACATGATCAAAACTTAAAATGTTTGTCATTTCAGTTCCTGAAGGCAAATAAAATCAAATACAAATACTACAAACTCTTCAGAAGCTTAAAAAATAGTTCATGCTTCTCAAATATTCTTGAAATCAATCTACGTTAAATTAAAATTTTCAAATCATGTCAGTTATACGTTTTTTCTTGTATAGTGGCCTTTTTTGATATGGGGTAAAAAAATGAACTAGATCCAAATATCACTAAAAGTAACACCCTTTTAAAAATATCTTTACAGGGGCCGGCCTGTGGCTCACTCGGGAGAGTGTGGCCACGGGTTCGGATCCCATATAGGGATGCCTGGTTACTCACTGGCTGAGCATGGCGCTGACAACACCAAGTTAAGGGTTAAGATCCCCTTACTGTTCATCAAAAAAAAAAAAAAAATCTTTGCAGTCAAAACTAATTATTTCATTATATTTTTTAATAGCTAGATTACATATATATTTTAGTCATAGAAATGCTATACAGTACTTAAAGAAACAATTAGTAGATAAAACAGATTAATATCAGAACAGCTACTTTATTGAAGCTAAAAATGTGAGGTTTGGATTTCATATTAGAAAACAGCTGGTTTGGATTCAAACTAGGTTTGTTAAAAAGTTCATTTCTTCATAGATTCATTGCAGCAATTCAGGTTCTACTTCTGTTCTTTGGTTGTCATCAATATTGCTTCTTTCATCTATGAGAAAACATTTTAAAGTTAAGCCTTTGGGCTGACCCCATGGCTCACTCAGGAGAGTGTGGTGCTGGGTAGCACTGAGGCCACGGGTTCGGATCCTATATAGGGATGGCCAGGTGTGCTCACTGGTTGAGCATGGTGCAGACCACACTGTGCCGAGGGTTGTGATCCCCTTACCGGTCCAAAAAACAAACAAGCAAAAAATTTAAGCCTTCACTTACTGCCTCTCGAATAACATCAAGGGCCTCAAGGTCTAAATCTGAAACATGTCACGTGTCTTAAGTAAAAGTGAGACTCTCTGTAATTAGAAAGGTGATGATGTCATGGAGGAAAGGGCTGAGCTGCAGGTTTTGCATGAAGCCCCAGGCTGCACCTGCCATCTACACTGTAATTTTAAATATAAATCCAAATTACAAGACAACAGAATCCTGCAACAAAGGGGCTTTCTGCTGCTAGGGATACAGACCAGCCAGCAGACAAGCCTTGGGAGCTTAAAACTCTACCTTTCCCTGGGAGATAAATTTTATTTAAATCTGGGAGAGAACTTTTATTTAAGTCTGGGAAAGTGAATGACCTTCAGAAGGTTGCATAAACTAGCCAGCCAAGACCAGGGAAGGCTTTGCTGTGGCCTCATGAGCTTATGAAAAGCAGCTCATTCTGAACAAATCTTGGTTTAGGCACAGACTTCTAGCATCTAGAGTAATTGGAAGTTAAAACTCAAAGAAAACCCTAGGATTTAATAGACATGACTTTTTACTTTCTTTTCTGATATACTTGGGGACAGAGAATTTTAGTGGCCCTTAGTCCCCAGCCCTGTATTCCAACTGCCCTTGGGGCATCTCAATCTCTTAATTGAATAATGACCTTCAAAGGTGCACCTTCCCAACAAGCTCATTCTCAGCCTCCCTGCATCTACTATCCCCAAACTCCTTCTTTGCACCCTGTTTCTAATCTTTTCAAGGAAAAGTCCCTAGCATGTAGCAGGTATCCATCCTGGAAACCTGGAAGTAGTGTTGAACACTTTCCTCTTTCCATTTGCAGCAGATTTACCAAACTATGGCATAATTATCACTTGAATTACCCTCCTCCAATTTGTTAATCTTCATCTATAATTAACCACTCTTAAAGCCAGCCTGCTCTATGTCAGACTTGTAGGAGTCAGACTACTATCTATAGAAGCAATCCAGGTGGATAAACAACAATTGCTGTAACCATCAGCCAAAATTAGCAGAACTTGATTAATAAATGGTGGCTTTCCTAATTTTTGCTCCTATTTCCTACTTAGGACCAATCAGAGAAAGTTAAATATAGGTTCCTTATGTCAGCAATAACCTATTAGGACACACCTAAAGGCTTTTCTTTGTTCCAGTGTAAAGTTGTCCTGCTTCTCTTTTCTTTTGTCTCTGACAAATGCAAGTGATGGTGGCCTTTATTTGTCCTTATTTGATTCCCCCAACAAGAACTGCCAGTTTTGGGCAGGCCCGGTGGCACACTCAGTAGAGTGTGGTGCTTGGAAGCGTGGCAGCACTCCCGCCGAGGGTTCGGATCCCATATAGAGACCGGTCTGCTCTCTGGTTGAGCAGGGTGTGGGCGCGACACCAAGGGTTGTGATCCCATTACCGGTCATGAAAAAAGACAAAAAGGGGAAAAAAAAAAAACCACCAAGAAAGAGCAGTTGCTCACTCATTTGGGGTCCACAAAGGTCTTCAATGCGAGCTGCTGGTGTTTACTCCCCAAGAGCAGAATCCACAAAAACAATGCGTTGCTTGCTGTCAAGGGCACAGATTAGTATTTGTGGCTCTGGGCCTGGGCACTCAGCAATAGATGTTCACCCAGCCATGTCTCAGAGTGGGAGGGGAAGGCAACATCCAGCATTGGCTTCCTGTTTTCCATTCCTTGTGCTACATCCAAGGAAAACCAAGGCAAAACAAAACAATTTCACCTGCAACTCTAATGGAGGTGATTTCCTCTAAACATCATCTTATCAACATAGCCAGCCTGCAATGATTATTCACTAAGCAAATACTAGAGACTGAGATGCAGTTGTGCCTCTTGTTTTAAAGTGACTCAGAATTTATTCCCAACTTCCCAGTGAGTTATCAAAAGAAAATGTTGAAGTAACCTATCGAAGGTCTCTCAGCAAGCTGGTGGATTCAAGCCCCTACATATCAGGCACTCAGGTTGGCCTGATTGCAGGAACAGTGCAAGGGCCTTCCTCCTCCATCTCTTAGACTTTGTCTGCCCCTTTGCAAGTGCCTGAAATGCCTAGAGTGGTGTCTTAAGAGTCCTCCTGTTTTAGTCCAACCTTAGTCCATGCTATGGATTGAATTGTGTCCCCCCAAAGTTTAATGTGTTGGAGGCTTGCTTCCCACTGTGACAGTGTTAAGAAAGTAGGAAATCCTACTGTGGTAGTTAAAAGGTGGGGCTTGGAGAGGTGATTGGATTGTGAGGACCAGGTTCCGGTGAATGGATTGATCCACTGATTGTTGAATAGTGTTTGTGGGTGTGGTTCTGAGGACTTTAAAAGGAGAGCACATGAGAAGCTCTCCCTTGCTCAGCTAGTCGCCATGTGATACCCTGTGTTGCTGTCACCACCTACCAACAAAGTCCTTACCAGATGTATTCCTTGGACTTCAGACTTCCCAGTCTGTGAAACTTTAAGCAATAAATATTCTATTTCTTTATAAATTACCTAGTTCCAGATATTTTGTTCTAAGCAAGAAAAGACAGACTATTATAGGGCAGGAATATCACTATGAGTTTTGTTAAACATTCACCTACTAAAATATTCTTCCTCATACACCTTTCTAAGAGAATGAGCCAGAAGGCAGACCTTCTAGGAATGATGTAGGAATTGATGCCTTGCCTTGTTGTGGAACAAGGAAGCAAATGACTATAGGTGGAAATTTGCTAAAAACAAACCTTCTCATCACAGGCTGATCTGCCTTCCAGGTGAATAGCTAACCAGGTTGCAACTTTATTAATTTTTCTCGTGGGAGTATGTTTTCATACCTAACACACTAGGTTGAATAGTGTCTTCTAAGAACTTATGTCCACCTCCAAGTCTATAAATGTGACTTTATTTGGAAATAGAGATTTTGTAGATGTAAGCAGCTAAAATAAGCTTGTATTGCATTGGGGAGATCTCTAAATCCTATCACTGGTGTTTGTATAAAGAGGAGTAGTGACACTGAAGAAAAAGTTATGTGACAATAGAGGCAGAGCTTGGAGTGATATATCTATAAGCCAAGGAATGCTGAGGATTTCTTGAAACCAGCAGAAGGTATGAGAAGGCAAGGAAGTATCCACCCACAGAGTCCTCAGACAGAGCATAGTCCTGTTGACACCTTGATTTCAGGGTTTTGGCCCCCAGAACTGCGAAAGAATAAATTTCTGACATCATAAGCCAATCAACTAACAGTAATGTTTTAGGCAGCCCTTGGAAACCAATATACCCATCAATAAAATAGTCTGAGAGTTCACATGTTTAATTAAATGAAGGTTCACTTAAAGTTATTTATCTTTTTGACTGATATTTCTATCTCTTATACTTCTTTTTGCGCACTGGATAAAGAAGCAATCTCAAAGACTAGCCCGTACTCTCTTTTTTTGTCTACTATGTCAATTTTGATCACCATTTCTGCTTCACATAAAACTAGCAGACAATTACACCCAAATTTCTTTGTAACCCAGGGGTCAGCAAACTTTCTTTGTAAAGGACCAGATAGCAATTTTTTTAATTATTATTTTGAAAAATGTTAAAATTTATTAATGGTTAACATCACATAGTTAATTCAACTAGTACTTTATTGCACATAATGACATCTTCAGTAGACTGGGGTGCTCAAGGATGTGAGATGATGTAGTGTTCAGTTCACCCAAAAGATAGAGATCCACTGTCTTTATACCAGACAAAGCAGTGTCAGCAAGGACCTGTTATCTAAGTCTGGGAAGACAGACATTCATAATACACTTTCCAGTGTTCGTTTTTGGAAACCAACAACAAATCTTTAATAGTCGGAAACACATCACTACTTTTGGTCTCAAAGCAGCCTGTGATGAGCAGTTCTGGGCTGAGCTTGCCCCGAAAAGCCGATCTCGTGGTCAAACTCCGTGCGAATGTCATTGAGTGTGCAGTCGTCCCCAAAGGCCCCCCACTCCATGTTGATACACATCCGCCCCTCGTCGCCCTCCACCATGTCAATGTGGCGCATGTCATCCATGTAGCAGGCATTGTTGCCCGTGCCCATGATTAAACCGATCTCACAGTTGTGATCATCATAACCACAGGTCATCATGGTTCCAACTGTGTCTTTCAACACGGCCACAATGTCAATATCACAGTCCCCTCTCCACTGGATGGCCTTCCGGATCAGATCCACCACGTCTCTCTGTCTTCCTTTCCAGTGCACTTGAACCCCTTGGTCCATGCGACCAGGTTAATTCTCGTCCACTTTAGTCTGGTGGCAGGGGAACGAGAAGGTGAAACCCAGTGGGAGCTTCTTGATTTGCAGCTTATCCATGATGTTAGCCAGGCACTCAGCAATGTGGTCAAACAGCTCGTTGCCGCTGCCACGCATGATTTCCTCAGGGATGGCATAGATCTGGTTCTCCACCTCCACCTTCTGGAGCCCATTGTCCGTTACTCTTACCCGAAGCACACAGAAGTTGGTCCCTCCCAGGTCCAGAGCCAGAAACTCTCCATGTTCTGTCCCATCTGGAGTAGACCTCACAAACGTGGGCAGCATTTTCACGGACTCATTGGGGTGGGTAGAGGCTTCAAGTCCTTTCTCCATCTCCTTGCGGAACTGCTTAGAGATCTCCAGAAGGTTGCCGTCAGACAGACGCATGTGGTAAAGGTACTGGTCGACCTTTTGCACTTGGTCATGGTTAAGCTCGGTGAAAAAGTGGGCGAGCAGATTCGAGGCAATCATCCTGCCGCTGTCCGACGGCGTCGAGTTGGGAAACCCAGGCGAGAGTGCGTGCGAGGGAGGCGGGAGGCGAGGTCTGATCTCTTTGTACCTGGGCTGGGTGGCTGGGCCAGGAGCTGGGAGTCCGGGCGGCACACAAAGAAGGTTAACGGTGACAGCGCGCCGGGCTGGGGATCTCAGATCTCTAGAAATAGGTTTTTAGAAGCACAGCTGCTGGAAGGCGCGTAGGTATCACTCCCGGTGACGTGTCCGGTTGTCCCACGTCAAGGCGCTAACTTCAGGCAAATGATCACTAAGGCTCAACTTGTGAAGAATCCACAGCCCAGCTTCACTAGGGCAGTCGGACCTCTCCGGCACACGCTCGGGATGCTCCGCCCGAGGATTTTCTTAGCTGGTGACCCAGCGTAGTTTACTAGAGGCTGCTCAGTACTCCTGCGCTGGGGTTTCGTGCAACAATGTGGCTTATTCCATAGCAAATATTTTTGACTTTGTACCCGATACTGTCTCTGTCATAACTACTCAACTTTGCCATTATTGTGTGAAAGCACACCGAAACTAAGTAAGCAAGTGGTCATTGCTGTAAAGTATTTCAGTATAACTTTATATTCACCAAAAATGTAATACCATATAATATTAATGTATCACAAAATTATGTTTCTTTTGTTTCTCCCTAACCACTTAAAAAGCAAAAAACATTCTTAGTGTCAGGACTGTACAAAAACAGGCAGTGTACTGGAGTTTGCCTGAAGAAGATTTTGGTAACTTTTTTTCTGACCCATATCTCTCTCCAAGTTACAGTTATTCTGAGGTCCAAACTACTGTCAGGCTTCACGCTTAGAATATAAACATTTTGGGCCCAGCCTGTGGCGCACTGGAGAGAGTGCGGTGCTGGGAGTGCAGTAGCGCTCACGCCGCGGGTTGGGATCCTATGTAGGGATGACTGGTGCGCTCACAGCACTCACTGGCTGAGCGCAGTACGGCTGGTCTCAAAAAGGACAAAAAAAAAAAAAAAAGAATATAAACATTTTCCTGTCCTTCATATACCCCACAAAATAGCTCCTCCTCCAAACTAATATAATTCTCTTAGGATACCAGAATTCCCCCATGGACCCAGACTGGAACTCTGAGGGTCACCTTGCTTCCCATTTGTCATGCCTTATACAAAATCAGCATCCCAATTCAATTGTTGACCCACATGAGATGCATCCAGTGTCTGTCCCTCTCTCTTGCTCAAAGATTTCTGGATATTCAAATTAACTCTTATGAAGTCAGACTTTAATCATAGAACTTTGTTGAATATCTCCATCATTTTCTCACATATTAACCTACCCTGCAATATCCTTGACTTGTCTGGATGTAGTTGATATTGCTTATACCCGAGACTGGGTAATTGATAAAGAAACAAAATTCATTGCTTACACTTTGGAGGCTGGGAAGTCCAAGGTCCAGGGAACACATGTGGTAAAGGACTTCTGTAGCAATGCAGGTGTCACATGGTGACAATGGGCTGAGCAAGAGAGAGATAAGCTTGTCACTTGCTGCACTTATAAAGTCATCAGAATCATGCCTATTATTCCACAAATGGATCAATCCACTTATGAAGTACATTGCTCACAATCTAGTCACCTCTCAGAGGCTCCAACTTTCAAATATTACAACTAGATTTTCCACACATTTAATGCTGTCACAGTGGGGTCAAGTTTCCAATTCATAAACTTTTAGGGAAAACATTTGACCCATAGCACTTAGTAAACTCAAAAAAGAAAGAAAGAAATGTCTTCAGCTTTATAGACTATTTAGAGAAAACCTAAAGTTAACATCATACATAGTGGTAAGGAACTAAAAAGTTTCCTATTAAGATGAATAGAGATATCTTCAATTGCCACTACTTTTCAATGATAATACTGGAAATCTTAGCTAGTACAGTAAGAAGGAAGAAAAAAAGAAATAAAAGATATAGAAAATGAGATGGAATGAATAAAACTGTTTTTGTTCTCATGTGACATGATTGCATATGTAAAAAATTTGAAAGAATCATCAACAAGTACAATCAACCAACCAATAAAAAGAAAAAAATCAACGAACCAACCAACCCCCCCCCCCAAAAAAAATTGGAATTACTAAGTGATTATGGAGGAATTGCAGAATCAAGCTTAACAGAAAAAGTTGACTGTTTTCTTATATTTCAAGTACAATTTGAAATTAAAAACATAATAAAATTTACATTAGCATCCTCAAAATTGACATACTTAGATATAAATCTAACAAAATATTTACAATATCTATATTAGTAAAACTACAAAACTCTAATTTAAAAAATCAAATAAATACATATCCCATAATCATTTATAAAAGACTCAATATTTTTATGTCAGTTATTTCTAACTTCTATTGATTCAACATAATCCAAATAAAAATTTTAGCACATTATTTTGAAGATATCTACAGACTAATTCTAAAATTTTTTTATTGAGAATAAAGATCTAAAATAGTGAACTCAATATTGAAGAAGAAAAAAGTTGAATAACTGACACAATCTGACTTCAACACATACTATAAAACTACAGTAATGAAGATAATAGAGGGTAGTGTGATCAAAGAACAAAGAAAAATATAATAAGACAGAATAAAGAATCCCAGAATAAATCCATACAAATAATTGTATGATCAACTGATCTTTGAAACAGTATTGAAGGCAATACGATGGAGCAAAATTGTCTTTTCAAAAATGGTGCTGGAATGACTGAAAACCAGAACATAAAAAATGAATTTAGAAACAGATTTTACACTCTGCACAAAAGTTAAGTCACAATGAATCACAGACCCAAATATAAAAGACAAAACTATGTAAGTCCTGGAAAATAACAGAATAATATCTAGGTGACCTTGGGTTAACAAAGGCATATTAGATGTAACGTCAAAGGCACAATCCATGAAAGAAATAATTGAAAAGCTGGTCATCAGTAAAGTTAAAATTGTCTTCTTCTTAAAGACGCCATCCAAAAAATGAAAAGATGTCACAAGCTGGAAGAAAATGTTGCATAATACACATCAGATACAGAACTTTTAAGCAAAATATACAAAGAACTCTTAGAAATTATCAAAAAGAAAATAACCAACTTGATTTTTAAAAATTACCCAAATTGCCTTTATGTATATGTATGTCACCAAAAAAGATATACAGATGGCAAATAAATATATATTTAAAAAATGCTCCACATCATACATCATTAGGTAAATGAAAACTAAAACAACAATGAGATACATACATTTTAGCATGGATAAAACCCTGAACACTGCCAATGTCAAATGTTGACAAGGATGTAAAGCAATAATATTTTCATTTATTTCTGATGAAATTGCTAAATATTATAGCCACTCTGCAACACAGTTTGGCACTTCTTACAAGACTAACCATACTCATCATATAATCTAGCAAACATGATACTTAACATCTATTCAAAACAGGCAAAAATGTATGTCCACAAAAAAACTATAACTGAATGTTACTAGCAGCTGCATTCATAATTGCCAAAAGTTTGAAACAACCAAGATGAATAAATATACTATGATACATCCAAACAATAAAATATTATGTAGCACTAAAAATAAATGAGCTATCAAATTATGAAAAGACATGAAGGAAACTTAAATGTATGTTACTAAAAGAAGCCAAACTGAAATGGTTACATATTGTGTGATTCCAACTACATAAAATTCTGGAAAAGGGAAAGCTATGAAGAAAGCTTTCCCTTTTCCAGGAGAAGGGAAGAATGAATGGGCCAGACACAGAAAATTTAGCATGGTAAAACTATTTTGTATGATATGCTGATAGTGGATATGTGTCATCCTACACTTGTACAAGCTCATAGATTCTACAACGCAATGAGTGAACCCTACTATAAACAATGGCCTTCGGGTGATAATGATGTATCAACGATGGTTCATCAGTTCTAACAAATATAACACTTTAGTGGAGAAAATTGACAATTGGGAAAACTATGCATGTGTGGGGGTAGGGAGTATACAAAAAGACTCTCTGTACATTTCTCCCAGTTTGCTGTAAGCCAAAAACTACTCTACAAAATAATGTCTACTAAAAAAAGTTGTTTTTAAAACTATTTTTAAAACTCTGTTTTAAAAATATCTATATGCAAAGGGGTATGTGAAAGGCCAGTTTCCATAGATAGATTTACAGTCTAATTTTCTGGTTTACTCAGCTCTTTGATAAAGCTGGGAAATCCACTATGTCCTGGGTAATCTTACCAAATCTAGATCTCTCACCTTGGTCTGTTGGAGCCTTACCCTAACTTAGTGAGTACAAAAAAAAAAAAAAAAAAAAAAAAAAAAAAAGAAAAGTCCACTTGTCAAACTAACAAAACTAAAAGACAAAGACAGAATCCTAAATACAGCAAGATAAAAGTGTCAAATCATCTACAAGTGAGTCACCATCAGACTACCAGCAGGTTTCTTGGCAGAAACTAAACAGACCAGAAGAGAATGGAAGGATGTATTCAAAATGCTAAAAGAAAAAAACAAAAATTATATACCTAGGAAAGCTATCCTTCAGAAAAAGAAGCAGAAATAGTGTATTTCCCAGACCACAAAAAAAAAAAAAAAAAAGAAAAAGAAAAGAAAGGGGGGAGAGTACACCACCAAATCAGACCTAGAAGAAATCCTCAAGGGAACCCTGCATCTGGAATCCAAAAAACATTAATCACAAACATGAATACACAAGAAAAAAACAAAACTTATTGGTAGAACAAAAATGCAAATGTAAAAGGGAAAGAAACGATAACTTACCACCTCAAAAAAACCAACAAACACCAAAGACAAACAATAGAAGGGGAAATTAGAATTAAAAGATACTTAAAGCATTCAAACAAAAATTGATGAAATGCCAAGAATAAGACAACGTCTTTCAATGTAAACAACTTTAAAAGTAAATGGATTAAATTCTCCACACAAAAGACCAAGACTGATGGATAGGATTAGAAAGATAAATATAACTACACTTTATATACAAGAGACTCACCTCATCTGTAAAAACATACAGTCTAATAGTGAAGGGATGGAAAAAATATAACTCACAAATAGAAACAAAAAATGAGAAGAAGTAGCTAGTCTTATATCAGATAAAATAGACATTGAAACAAACACCATAGAAAGAGACATAGAAAGCTGTTATGTGGTGACAAAGGGATCTATCCAGAAAGAAGACATAACAATCATAAATATATATGCACCCAATACTGATGAACTCAGATATATACAGTAAACACTATTATACTTAAAGAAAGGGATATACTTCAGTACAATAACAGGCACCTGAACACACCTCTCTCAGCAATGGACAGGTCAACTAGGCAACAAATAAAAAGAGAAACATGGGATTTAAACTACACTTCAGACCAATAGGACTTGGCAGGTATCTACAGAATGTTTAATCCATCAACCACAGAATATACATTCTTCTCATCAGCACATGGAGCACTTTCCAGGATAGACCATATGTTACATAACAAATCAAGTCTCAACATATTTTAAAAAACATTGAATTCATTTCAAATATCTTCTCAATTCAGAAAGCATTAAAACTATAAATAAACAACAAGCAAAACTCTGTAAACTATACAAATCATGGAAAGTAAACAATGTGTTCCTGAATGACTTCTAAAAAGAAATTAAACAGGAAGCAAAAAAAACTTCATAAAACTAATGAAATAAAAATAAAGACATATCATGCTAAAAAATGTGGACTACCAAAAAAGAAGTACTAAGAGGAAAGTTTATTATAATAAATGCTTACATCAAGAGAACAAAAAGATTTCAAATAAACAACCTAATGCTACATATCAAAAAGCTAGAAATACAAGAACAATCCAACCCCAAATTAGTTAATGGGAGAAATTATTAAGACCAGAGCAGAACTAAATGAAATAGAGAGCCAAAAATGACACCAAAATTCAATGGAAAAAAAAACTGTTTTTTTTGAAAGATAAATAACACTGACAGAACATTAGCTCAGCTAAGTAAAAAAAGAAAGAGTAGACCCAAATAACTAAAATAAAAAATGAAAAAAGAGACATTACAACTGATACCACAGAATACAAAAGATCATTAGAAATATTATAAACAGCTATATACCAAACAAATATGAAAACCTGGAAGGAATGGATAAACAGTAGGACACATAGAAACTATCAAGACTGATCCAAGTAGAAATAGAAAGGCTAAGAAGACCAGTTACAAACAATAAGATTGAAGCAGTAATCAGCACTCTCCCAACAAAGAAAATCCCAGAGTGGATGGCTTCACTGCTGAGTTCTACCAAACCTTCAAAGGGGAGTTAATACCAATTCTCCTTAAAGTGTTCCAAAGAATTGAAAGAGAGGCCATTCTCCCCAAATAACTCTATAAGACTAGCATCACCCCAATACCAAAACCAGAAGAAGACACAATAAAAAAAAAAGAAAAATACAGGATCAATATCTGTAGTTGTCTGCTTATCTGTGGTTTTTTGTTGAATATCAATGTACTCAAACAGAATACAGCAACCCATTCAAAAAGTTATGTAACATAATCAAGTGGGATTCATCCCAAAGATGCAAGGATGGTTCCTTATATGCAAGTCAATAAATGTAATACATCACATCAAGAAAATAAAAGAGAAAAACCGGACAATTATCAAGAGAGGCAGAAAAAACATTTGACAAATTTCAACATTCCCTCATGATAAAGACTATCAGCAAATTAGAAATAGAAAAAAAAAATATCTCAACACAATAAAATCCATATATGACAAACCCACCACCAATATCATCCTTTTTGGGAAAAGCTGAAAGCTTTTCTTTAAGAACAGGAACAAAATAAGGATTCTCACAATCACCACTTCTATTTAACAGAGAACTATAAGTACTAGCCAGAGCAATTAGGCAAGAGAAAGAAATAAAGGGCATGCAGACTGGAGAAGACAAAATTAATGTGTCCCTCTTTGCAGTTGTCATGATCCTATATAGAGAAAAACCTAAAGACTCCACAAAAAGAAATCTTATAGCTGACAGAGATTTCAGTACAGCTTCAGGATACAAAATCAACACCCAAAAATCAGTAACATTTTAATACTCCAACAACAAATTAACAGAGAAAGAACTCAAGAATGCAAGTCCATTTACAATAGTCACAATAAAACAAAACAAAACAAAAACCTAGAAATAAATTTAACCAAGAGGGTGAAAGATCTCTACAATAAGAACTAAAATCAATGCTAAAAGAAATTATGGAAGACACAAAAAACGGACATTCCATGCTTTTGGATATAAAGAATTAACATTGTGAAAATATCCATACTCCTAAAGCTATCTATAGATTCAATGCATTCCTCATCAATATACCAATGCCATTCTTCACAGAAAAAAAAAAAAAAAAACCCAAACCAAAAAACTAACATTCACGTGGAACAACAAAAGACCCTGAACACCCAAAGCAATCCTGAGCAAGGAAAAAAAAAAAAAGAAAGAAAGAAAGAAAAGAAAAGCCACAGGCATTACAATACCTGTCTTCAGATTATAACACAAAGGTATATTAACCAAAACTGCAAGACATGGGCATAAAAATAGACACTCAGGTCAATGAAACAGAATAGAGAACCAGAACAACCCAAATACTTACAGCCAACTGATCTCTGACAAACGCAACAAGAATGTACATTGAATAAAAGACTGCCTCTTCAATAAATGGTGCTGAGAAAACTGGATATCCAAATGTGGAAGGATGAACTATAACTTTACCTCTCACCATACACCAAAATCAACTCAAAATGGATTAAAGACTTAAATATGAGACTGGAAGCTATAAAACTCCTAAAAGAAAACATAGGAGAAATAGGACTTCATGAAGTAGAACTGGGCAAAGCCATTATGAATAAGACCCTAAAAGGCCAGGCAACAAAATAAAAAATGAACAAATGGGATTATATGAAACTAAAAACTTCTGAACAACAAAAGAAACAATTAGAGTGAAAAGACAATATACAGAATGGGAGAAAATATTTGTGAAGTATGCATCTGACAAGGTGTTAATATCCAAAATATAGGAGATCAAATAACTTAACAATAAAACAAACAAAACAAATAAGCAACTTAAAAAATGGGCAAAGAAGCTGAATAGGAATTTCTCAAAGGAAGACACACAAAAGACCAACAGACGCATGAAAAAATGCTCAACATCACTCAGCATCAGGGAAATGCAAATCAAAACCACACTGAGATACCATCTCACCCCAGTTAGGATGGCTAAAATCCAAAAGACTGAGAATAACAAATGCTGACAGGGTGCAGAGAAAGGGCACTTGTTGTTCTGACTGTAAATTAGTAAAATCACTGTGGAAAACAGTATGGAATTTTCTGATACAACTATAGATAGAACTACCATGTAATCCAGCAATCCCATATCTGGGCATATGCCCAAAGGAATGAAAATCATCATGTTGAAGGGATACCTGCACTCCCATGTTTATTGCAGCTCTATGTACAATAGCCAAGAGTTGGAACCACTGTAAATGTTCATCAACAGATGACTGGATAGGGAAAATATTGTGTGTGCATGCATGTGTGTATGTGTATTCATTTATTTCTATATAAACACCATGGAATACTACTGTGTCATAAGATAGAATAAAATTTGGCCATTCAAAGCAACATGGATAAACTTAAAGAAAATTATATTAAGCAAAATAAGCCAGAAACATTAAGAGAAGTGCCACATGTCCTCACTCATAACTGGCAGATAAAATAATAAACATGACAAGAAAGAAAGACAACTATTAGAAAGCAATGACTGTCAAGTTGGGTCCACTAGAGCTTGGGGGAAGAGGAGGAATGATGTACAGAATTCATGAAGTCAGGAGAAGACTTGGTGGGAGATAGAAAGGACCACTCTGACCATTTTGAGCCCCAACTACTTCAAGGCTGAACCTGGTAAGTACACGGAGTGGGAGGTGGCAAAAGCTGCTGCTGTGCCTTTCATATGAAGTTTCTTGGAGGCAGCAGGGGAGAAGAGGTGGTCTGAGGGCCACCAAGACCACTAACAGGGTTCCCATGGGACCACATTATGAGGAAAAGGAAGTCAGTATAGTCAGGTCTCCTTGCCTCATGTCTGTCCTGGTAAGGTTTAGCACACCCATTGTAAACAAGTTATATTGGAGTGGTGTGACTGCGTATGCACTCCTGTATACTCCTCAGGTCTTGCCACTGTTGTGTACTTTGGTATATAAGACAATGGCTTCAAACCACTGGTGGCAGAGCTCACATTTGAAATAAAGCATGTCAACTTTTCTGGCAGCTACCTGATTTTCCTTTGACCTACCTGATTCAGGACCTGCACAGAATGGGCTAGAAGGGTCTGTGACCCAGCCTAACAATTGGTGTAGTTGTCAGGATTCTGAGCAGGTGAGAGAGCCACTAGCCCCTCAGAAGGGGGAGGAAATGTAGCTACCCTTGAGTATGTGGTACATGGCATCCATTTCCTGTTGACCAGGGTCTGGCTGTTTCTCATGGTACTATGAGCCAACATGTACCAGGTACTCCATGAAGGGCTTCAAGATTTGCAGCAGAAAGCAGACTTGTTGGAAGCATGGGTTTTGTTCTGGAGGGTGAAGTACAGCAACAGGTCACTCCTGTTTTCAACAACAGGGACAATGACAAACCTTATGGTGAGTTGGAGGAGACTGTGCAACCCTTGGCATGACCTGCTGTGCATCAGAAACTGAAGCATAAACAGCCCATGGGACTGGGAAGACAACAAGTATGCAACTCACAAGTGATGCAATTCACTACTCATGTCACCTACACTCAGCTAAGTTGGTGGACTTGGAGAAACAGCTTCAGCAGAAAAAGGGTAAACCCCTAGCTGCTTGGCTTTTGCAGCTGTGGGACCAAGGGGCAGATGGCATAATGTGCTCTGGTGAGTAGATGGAAAATTTCACTTCCATAACCACGCATCAATTCCTGCTGCAGTGGCTACAGAAAAGCCACAGATACACACTGGGACAGAATAACCACTCCTGGATGGAATAGGTGAATGTGGCCATCTGGACCATGTGGACAAACACCAGAGAACTTCCCAAAACTGTGAGCAAGTGGAAAACATATGCTGAACTTGTTCAAGTGATTTGAGAGCAGGGGATGCAATAGTACATTTTAATGAGAATACCTGTGGCTCAAATAATGAACATTTTACCAGCAGCATGAGACACACAGTGCTAAAAAATGCTTCATTGACATCCTTTGGGTCACTGGTGACCATACTGGCCCTATATGTTGCATGTCCTATACATGACCATGGTGGCCAGTCTGGGTCAGGCAGAGGGGAGGAGACAAGCAAAGGGGGTCCAAAAGGTGTCTAAGACTAACCCACCCCCCAAATGCTTGGGATTTAACCCTGAAGGGACTGAGCAAGACCAGCCTTATGCAAATGTGGTTTGACTTGCTTATGGCAGGATTTGGTAGTGAAAAAATCAACCAGCAACCAAATGCAGTCTTTTTTTTGCCTTGTGGCAACAATTGTGCCCCAAACAGTGTCACACCAAACTTCCAAAAGAGACAAATGATAAAGTATGCCCAGTCAATCTGAAAAATTTTATGGCAATTTCCATGGAGGAGGATGCAGTGTTCTCTTTTGGCTAGGGAGCAGGCCAAGGTGCCCATCTTTGTGTGGTAGACAAGGACCAGAGGCCTCATGTTAAACTGACAATACATTGGTCAGAGACAAGTGTACAGCAAGTGCTAGCATTAGTGGATACCAGTGCAGAATGTAGGCAACCCAGATAAGTTTCCAGGGGCCAAAGTGAATGTTGATAGCTATGGAGGACATTCTATTAAAGTCAAAGCTGTGTCTTTGCCGCTGGGAATAGGATGATTGCACCCTTGTGTATATTCTGTATATGTTTCCCCAGCAGCTGAATATGTCTTGGGTATAGATGTACTTTATGGTTTGCACCTACAAACACTGGTTCGAGAATTCTGGCTGTGGATACAGATAGTAAAGCCTGTGTTGTGGGGACATATCAAACATCATCCATAGGTATTATCCAAGCCAAGACATGGGTGATGTGAAACAGTATCACCTGCTAGGAAGACATAAAGAGATCGGTGCCACTATGTTAGAGTTAGAAAAAGTCAGCACCATTCATCCCACACATAGTTCCTTTAATGCCTTGGCATGGCCAATGGAAAAACCTGGTTGTACCGGGAGCATGACTGTGGACCATTGAGAACTGAACAAAGCATTGCCTTCTTTGCATGCAGCTGTGCCTTCAGTTCACTGATGATTCAGGTAGGAACTTACTGTTATATACTGGACTTTACAAATGCTTTCTTCTTTAACCCAATCTCGGCTGATAGCCAAGATCAATTTGCCTTCACCTGGGAAGGAAGACAATAGATATTTCAAGTGTTGCCCCAAGGCTACCTGCATAGCCCAACCATCCATCATGGTTTAGTGGCTGGGGACTAGGCCCAGCATGGTTACAATGTTTCATTGTATAGATGATGTCTGATTAACCTCTGATTCCCATGCAGATTTAACCAAGGCAGATCCAATGCTACTAGGTCATTTTGAACAATGTGAGTGGGTCTTACCCTTTTGGATGTCTACTTGGAAATATCAATGGTGGATGGTAGGCCATTGTCCCCTGTGAGGACAAGCCATGTAGCAAGAGTTATGGGAGTTAGAACATGGAAAGGAAGTAAGTCTTTTCCATGTCACAGGACATTTCCCCTTAGCCAGTCCAAGCAATGATGAGGCTGATGCACTGGCTAAGATAAGATGGCTGGAGAGCACAGAAGTAGCTGGGTGGCCACATTAGAGAATGCAACATGCTGGCTGCAAGACCATGTGGTTGATGGCTCAAAAGTGGTTCCTGCCCATAAAATGGAAAGACATAACAACTGTGTGTTGTATTTGTCTGGTGTGCGCTTAAGCGTGTCCACATTCCTGGCAGATGCTGCATGCTGATGGGCAGATAACCTGTGGAAAAGTGTCCCTGACTTGATGGCAAGTGGATTTTGTGGGACCCTGCCAAAGTCAGAGAATTTCAGGTGTACTTTACAACTGTTGCTATGAATAAAGGTTTTCTGTTTGTATGGCCCTGCAAGGCCCCAGATCAGGTAAGCACCATTAAGGTGTAGAAGAATCTTATGGCCATGTACAATTGGCCCCTGGTCACAGACAGTGATAATGGAACCCACTTCACTGGACATGAAGTACAGAAGTGGGTTTCTCAGTTGTCCATTCAGTGGAAGTTACATGTGCCATATCACCTATGGACAGTGGGAACGTTTGAATGGTACAATGGCCTTCTGAAAAAGGAACTAAGGCTATCTGCCCAACCCCCATCCTTGAAGAGGTGGACACAGCAATTATGGCCAACAGTCAGGATATTAAATGAGAGACCCTGTAAGGGTGGGCCCCCTCCAGTAGGGGCTTTGTTGCATAGAACCACAGCACCTGCAAGCGTTGTTTCCAGGCTGGTATGCTGGTGTGTGTTCTGTCAGAAGCTTGAGAGCTCCCTCTATTGGTGCCAATAACTTTTTTGTCTTTTTGCCCCTTGTCTTGTGGCTACCACCACCACAGTCAATTGGGTGCATACATATGCACTGAGTTTCCTACCAGTGTGATTGTGGGATTCCCATGTGAGATCTTCCTGATGATAACTGCTAACTGGACCTGGCCTTAACAGAATGTTGTGTGTGTATCCCTATAATCATAATGTTACTCAGGCTTTGCAGCAATTAAGCAGTGAGATTCATGCTGTCCCAAAATTACTGGAGATCCCCTTCAGGAATGGTCATCCTCCTGGGGGTGGGCGTTGGCTTACAGTAAATTTTGGTAGCATGTTGCTGCAACCTATACTGCTGCTGTGGTCTATGGATGGAAGAGTCAGCAATCCTTGCTAAGGGAACATCACAGAAGGTCTTAGACATGTAGACTGTACAGTGAGGGATCCTAAAGGGGTGGAGTATGAGGAAAATGGAGTCAGTATAGTCAGGCTCACTTGCCTCATTTCTGGCTAGGTGTGGTTCAGCACATCCACAGTAAACAAGTTATGTAAGAGCAGTGTTACTGTGCATGTGTGCGCTTATACCCCGTGGCTTGTTGCCATGTTGTGTACTTTGGTGTATAAGACAACAGCTTTGAACCACTGGTAGTGAAGCCTGCATCTGAAATAAAGTATGTCAACTTTGCTGGTAGCTACCTGATCTTTCTTTCACTTAACCTGACTCCTGACCTGCACAGAACATGGTAGAGGGAAATGTGATCCAGCCCAACAACATAGGAGTAAGAAGCCACAGACAACTGAAAAAAGGAACCACTCAGAACCCAGTGAGTCATTACAAGGGACTGGCACATGGCCCATCCCATGTAAAGTGTTTGGAGTGTGGGTGATAGGGGAGATGGGCCCACAGGGGAACACACTGGGGCACAGCATGGACAGTTGATCTGCCCTCCAATCAGCATAGGCCTGCTCAGTGTAGACAGGTCAGGAATATAGAACTGCAGGGCATGCGGTTTGATGAAAAGACTCAGGCTCAGAGCAGTTTCCACATAACCCAGGTGTACCAGACCTCATGAGACATGGAAGTGCTTACAAGATCAACAGTTAAAACCTGAGCTGCACAATCACCTTCCCCAGGAGGTCAGCAGCAATGAAGCAATTTAACCCAAACACAGTGTGGGTCCCCACAAGAAGTTCCTCCATTTTAGAAGTAACCAAGGACCTAGGCTCCCCTACCAGGCCTCAACAATGACCCCTACTTCCTCTTCTTTCCACCCCCTTCTTCCTCTTCTTACCCATCCGCTTCTTTTCCCCTCTCCCTTTCTCCAACTGTTCCACAACATCTTAGAATGTAAAATAAAATAAAAATAAATTAATTAATCATGCATATAAGAAGAAAAGAAAGATACAACGTTCACAATAATTTGTTGAACTTTCAGAACAGGAGAACAGAACTGAGGCCTCCATGAGTGGGAAAGGAAGTGTGGGATGGGGAGTTACCTAAAAATTGGTAAGGGGACACAAAAAAGATTACATTATGTAATTTTGGATATACTAATTATGTTGATTTTAGCATCACATATTGCACACAGGTTTTGATATTCAATGCCAGACCCCACAGACATGTATAATCAATCATGTTTCAATAAAAGATAAAGTATAAATAAAAAAGACTGTTGAGAATAAAAGAGAAATGAGGAAAGAGTACCAAGAGAAAGAGACATGTTGGAGAAAATAATCTTATAGCATCTTTTGAACCACTAAACTTATCTATGCTTGAAATCAGATGCAACACTGGGCTTCCCCAAATTGAGCTTCCCTGTTTTGTAAGCCATTAAATTCCCTTTTTGGTTTAAAACAGTTTGAAGTCAGTTTTTTATAAATTACAACTATAACAAAAGTCAGAAATGATATTCTTTGTGTGTGTGTGTGTGTGTGTGTGTGTGTGTCTTTTTTGAGACCTGGCCATCCCTATATAGGATCCGAACCTGCGGCGGGAGCGCTGCCGCACTCCCAGTGCTGCACTCTCCCAAGCGCGCCATGGGCTCAGCCCAGAAATGATATTCTAAAAATGAGAGGCTGACTCCTACGATGGACAAGATTTACTCATACCTGAATTCCAGATGTGTATTAAATCAACAAAAGTTTAAAATGTTTATCAGAAAAACTGACAGCCAGAAATATAGATTAAATAAATGTTAGTGATTGTTTTTAGTGAAAGAAGAAGTCTCTTTGGGCACTCATGTTCTAAGATTTTAAGATCCAACCCAGGCACATCAGATACTAGATCTGCTAGCAGCCCAGTTAATTCAACAACCTGCCATTAGGGTAGGATCAGGGAATGTCCCAACATTTACACAGCACTAAAGATGCAGGTGAAGGTGCTTAGTGTTGTTGGCTAAGTACAATAAAGTTCTTGCAGATCTAAAAAAGGCCATTGCCATAGTCTAGCTCCGCAGGATTCTTTGGACCTGAATAGGTGGTGTGGAGTCAGTGTAGAAAGAAAGACACAGGCCACAAATGTCTAGTGCAAGTGTGGACAACTACCACATGAATCTTGCTTTATTTATATTCTTTTACTTAATCTTTTACATAATGATTTGTCTTTTAATCAAAACATTTCTTATTTTATTTCTATTGAAAAGGAAAGGTCAAAATGTTTCAAAGCACTCATGCTCTGACAAAAACTTCTACTCATGCATCAGTAGTTCACCCCAAAACCTGTGGCTTGTGGCCAGGAAACTATACAATTAGCAGTATGCTTGGCTTTAAAACATCAGACTTTTGGTCTGAGTCATAAATTTTAACTTTCTTAGCTTACGTTTTAACCTACATTTTAAACTCAATTAAATCTTACTTATATTTACTACATTTAATTTTAATAACATTGATTTTTTATGTTTAACAATTTAATATTGTTCATACTCTGCATTGATCATTATGATTCATAATCAAAATCACAATGTTTATAACATGATTTTTATTATAATAAAATTCAACTACAAATCTCTATTAAATTTCTATGTTATTGTTACAAGTTTTGTGTTTCAAACTGATTTAAACAAAACCTGTTAACATCAAAATTTATTTGTGTTTTTCTTCTATCTAACTTATTCATCTTTATAACAAAACTTTTCAGTAGACTCTGGGAACAGCACAGGGAACAAGGTGAAAAGTTAAATGACCCTTCTCAAGTTTATAGAAGTACACTGCATCATTCTTATTATTACTATGGAATGATATATTCTTGGTGAGTCAAATGAAGCAGTGGGAGTGGAGAAGGAACAAAGAAATCTGTAACTGGTTGTGTTCAATTAGTTGTAAACACACTGCACTCAGACCCACTGTCTCCCTAGGAGACATGGATTTATAAAAATTTATCACAATACCTTCATTCCACATGCACAAGAGTATGATCACAACTATAGAGCCAGTTATTCTAAAATTATGGGTCTATGCACACACCACTAACAGGAAAGATCAACAACAAAATTAAATCAAGCCAACCCATACTGGGAACATGCATCAAAAACACCTTTAGTACTGACAGTGCCCTTTAAGTAAACCAGTTAATTTTGATGTATTTTAACATGTCCTTTGAGAAACTCTATGGCCCTCAGAATTTCCCAAAGCCATATCAAGCCGAAAGGCTAGGCTGTTTAATTCTGGGAAGCCTTGTCAAGCAACCAAAGGTGAACAAACATGAAATTCCACAGAACCATGCCACACACACGAGACCCCCTTGCAGCCTGCTGAACAGGCTCCCATGCCGTTCCCTATAACAGGATGGCTCTTGACAGGCCATTTAAGGTGAACAACTCATCATGACTTTTCTTTTTAGAATGTTGTAAGTTTTATTAATGAAATTCCTGTGTCCCAGGAGGACCTTAGACTTTGGATAACTGGTATAATTGATTATCCGTACCTGACTTTTCTTTCTTACTCCTGACTGCTATCAGCATCAACCCAGTTTGCTTTGGAATATAAGTGTTCTCTGTTCACAAGATTTTTGTGAAAATCAACATGGGCCAAAACCAACATGGGCACCAGGTAAATTGGAATGATCACTCACCCTATACCCCTGCCTTAACCTACCAGTTGGCAAAACCTGTTGAGTATGTTATACCTCTCCTCCTTGTTAAACTGCTCTTGCATGATTTCCACAGGCAGGTTTGTATACTTTGCCTTTTATTTTATTTTATTATTTTATTTTATTTTATTTTTTTTTGTCTTTTTCCATGTCCGGCAACAGATCGCAACCCTCAGTGTCGCCCCCGCGCCAGACGGGGACCGGCAACGGGATCGCAACCATCAGTGCTGCTCCCGCACCTCACTCAACCAGTGAGTGGGAACCAGTCTGTATGTGGGATCTGAACCCTCAGCGGGAGCACCGCCGCACCTCCCAAGCGGTGCACTATTGCAGTGCGCCACCGGGCCGGCCCTGCCTTTTATTTTTATACTTGCCATATCTTCATCTTTACCAGCCTTCTGAAATCCCTGAGAAAGACTTTGGTGTTATTTATGTGATTTTGTAGCTTTAATCTTATATGTGATATTTTCCAAATTAATATTTTTCTGTATTAAGTATTCTCTTAGCATTACCCTTTACTGCAATATTTGGTAAACCACCTTCTTAGAAAAAAAAGGGCAACATCCTCAAATGTTTTTGCTTCAATGTGCCTCTTTTGGAAATTATCAGATCACATTGGCACTTTAAAAGCCCGAATAAGTCCTGCAGTAGGTAATATTATCCAACTGAGAAAAAGTTCATCTGTCTGTGTGCAGCCCAGCTAATAAATCACTACACCAAGATTTGCAGCAGGAAAGATTAGTATTTATTGGAGGGTGTCAACCAGGGAGAACAGGCTAGCTAATGCTGTAAAAATCTAAACTCCCCAAGACTTAAACTCATAAGCTTTTGCAAGGTAAATTTGCATGTATGGCTCTTGGGGATTGTCTTGGATTTTCATTGACTCATTGTCAAAGTCAGAATAGCCATTCTTGACACCTTGATTGATGTCTTCCTTAACTTCTCAGGGCCTGGACAGTCAAGTCGGCAGCAGTAGGTAATCTTGAAAACAGCCTCACATTTAGTAAATAAGATCATCTTGCCCCATAACCAAGGTTCAGAACATCAAGTAACCACAGAAAAAGACGGAACTCAGAGAAACACATTCTCAGCTATCCTTTATGCTTATGTTATACTCTGCTAGACAAGCATACTCCTATTTCTGGAGATTCAGCCAGCAAGTTTGCTTGTGAATTTCTTCCAAGGCTGATGCCTGCTCCAGCCCTATGGGAAGGGATCAGAGGATTGAGTATCATGTTATAATAAGTCTTTTTAACTTTAACTCGAGTGACTTAAATTTATTTTTGTGCATGGAACTCTTTTCGAAGAATACCAGCTAACATCTGACCAAATTCCTGTAAAACATACATTTTGAAAAAATCAACTTTTTTTTTTTATTTATACATATATTCATGTCTTATCTTGTGGAAGTAGAGATAACCCCCAACCTTTCTGGTAAACAATACCAGATACTTAGGACCTTCCATTACCAGGTGCTTAAGACCTTCTGTCGCCAGAAGATTAGGACTTTCTGCTGCCAGGGGGAAGGGACTTTCCAAAGAGCCCAAAGTTCACCCTGTCCCAGGAAGGGAATATGCTCACCTGATTGCAGGAACAGCATGACACCTTATCTTCGGACACCAAGGGAGGAAAGACGGGGGGGGGTGGACCATTGGTCAATACCTCAGTCTTTCCTTTGCCTGCCAAAAGCTAAAAGCCCAGTGGTTTTAAAAATTGCTTAAAGTGGCCAATAAATGGCATACAACCCAGCCTGTTACCAAAGCCTGCCTACCAAACTGTATAAAAGATGCTTGAGTTAAGAGCTCGGGGCCACTCCTGTCCTGAAAACGGGGCGACCTCCAGCATGCCAGAAATATAAACCTCTTGCTTTTGCATCTATCTCTGCCTCCTGGACTTTGCGAGATGAGCCTTCCCATCAAGGTAAGATTCGTGCTTTGGGCTGGTCTTACAATCTTTCCAATTTCACTATTAGCAATTTAGAGGCAAAGCCTGTAAAGTCTTATACTAAAGCCTCTGAGTCTTATACCACTTTGGTCTACTCTGTCACCTGAGAATACCCTAAAAATCTAGGTAAGTACTTTTAGAACTGGAGTTTGAAGGAAGAAAGCACAAAGGGGGAGGTGAGTGTAGGATGTTAGAGAAATACAAAACTCAGATTTCTTTTATCCCATTTTCTTCTTTCCTTCTTTTTTTTAAAGCCCAAGGACAGAGGATATTAATGTAGAGAATGACATTTGTATAGGCTAATGAAACTCAATGGAAGTCATATATTTTGATTTGCTTCACAACCTGAGATTGAGGCTTCGTGTCTCATAGCCTTACGTTGTTGGCTTTTAGCTTTTGGCGGGCAAAGGAAAGACTGAGGTATTCACCAATGGTCCACCCCCCCGTCTTTCCTCCCTTGGTGTCCAAAGATAAGGTGTCATGCTGTTCCTGTAATCAGGTGAGCATATTCCCTTCCTGGGACAGGGTGAACTTTGGGCTCTTTGGAAATCCCTCCCCCCTGGCACAAAGGAAACCTTGCTGGTAAATTATGATTTCTAAGTCTTTGTAAATCTTCAGAAGAACAATGGGATATATAAACATCTAAGAAATAATTGTATTTATTTCAGGCTCCCAGAAGTTAATCATTAAATGCTACAAGGCTCCTATTAAATGTCACAAACTAAACCTTTTCCCTTAATTTTTCTGTCAATAAATCCTATACAAAAATTACCATGGGAAATAGTAATCATGCCTATACCCTGAGAGGTCAGTAGCAAATCAATGCTATTTTAAGAGGCTCACCTTGAGCTTGACCCCTTGGGGCATTCTGGGACAAGAAGAGCACCATAGAATTGAACCTCAAGGCAGGAGGGCCTGTCTTTGGTACCTCCCATCCCCACCCCTGCTGTGGGCAATGGGGAAGTAAATAACACCAGACGAGGCAGCTGCCTTTGGCCATGAGCAATCCTCTTGAGAACCAGCAGCTATAGTACCCAGCAGCTGGAGAAGGATGCACCAATGCAATAAGAAGATCTGAGTGGGGTGTCGCCAGGATCTACTCTAGGTGCTTACCCAAAGCCACAAATTAGTGGCACAGTCAGTACTCAAACCTGTCTCTCAGCCTTGTCACTGTCTCATCAAGTCACTTTATATAGTGACAATGCCACCATTATGCCACCTTTTAAAAAGCTTTTCCAGAGCTATTATCTTATTTCATGCCCACCATAATCCCAGGAGATAAACAAGGGCAGATATCTGTGTGCCTATTTTACAAACGAGGACATAGAGGCTGCAAGAGTGATCTGGCCCAAAGTCATACACCTGGAAGTAACATAGTTGTGACTAGAACCTTGTTGCATGGAATACCACCACCTCTTCTAGGTCAGAAGAGGTATCTGATTGCTTGCCACCATTTAGCCCTCATGCTTGATGTTTACTAAGCTCACCATTGATGCTTTTTCTCTTCATTTCTTACATGCTTTGTTAGTTGTGAGCCTCGAATAAGCTCATTTCAGCAGGAGCTTGCTCATCAGAACTGAATATTTAAGTTCTCTGTCATGTATATTCACCTCTATCATGTAGTTTTCTATTTCTAGATTTTCTCTTAGTAATAGAGAAAAATAGTCTATTTTTATAAAATAATTCAGATGTCTATGAAAATGTTTGTAGTACTTGGGATTTATATTTTCCAAATCTGTATGCAGTAAGACATTTTTTTTTTCCTTTTTGTCTTTTTTTGTGTCCGGCAACGGATCACAACCCTCAGTGTCACTCCCGTACCAGACCGGGACCGGCAACGGGATTGCAACCCTCGGTATTGCTCCCACACCTCGCTCAGCCAGTGAGCAGGAACCGGTCTGTATGTGGGATCCGAACCCTCGGCTGGAGCGCCACCGCGCTCCCAAGTGGCGCACTGTAGCAGTGCACCACCAGGCTGGCCCTGCAATAAGACATTTTAATGGAAGAGCTAATATGAAATTCCTCATCATTGTGGAGTTTAAATTTTGCTTTATACTTTCCTTGCATTTAAATTTAATCACAGTTGATCTTCACATGAGCTGAACTTGCTTTAACTTCTCAGCTTTTTGGTTACTTATGGGGAACTCTTCCTGCTTTTCAAGTTTTCTTCCTTCGCCATTTCTTTAAGCTTCAAAACCTTTCTTATGATCTAATGGTTTCCTGCACTGGTATCTGCTCTGAATTCTGCAATGGAATGTTAACATCTTTGATGAGGTCATCTGCACATGGGCACCATGGAGTTGTGGAGTAAGAAGATATTGGTTCCAGATCACAGTCCACCTTGCACTGACTTTGTGATCTTATTACAAAAAGATCATGGGTGCTTACAATCTTGCATACCCTTTGACCTAGCAATTATACTTGTAACTATTCTAGAGAAATAATTGTTAGACATGCTCAGAGGTCTGCACATTATTTCATTTCTGTTGTTAATAACAGAAATACCATAACCTAGGTAATTTATAAAGAAACAGAATTTATTTATTACAGTTTCAGATGCTGGAAAGCTCACAAGGAAAGTTCACAAAGTCCAGGGAACACATCTGGTGAGGACTTTGGTGACAGCTCTGCAATGACTCAGATACCACATGGCAGATGGTTGAATAAGAGCTTATTACTAAGGTTATTACTGGCTCTCATTTTAAAGCCATCAGGACCAGGCTCATTACTGGTCATTAAACAATGAGCAGATTAACCCATTCACAGGGGTAGAGTGCTCTTATCTAATTATCTCTAAAAGGTCATACTTTTCAAATATTATAATTGCATTTCCCACCCTCTTAACTTTGTTATAGTAGGAATTAAGTTTCAATGAGTTTGGGTGAAACATTCAATCCATAGCAGTTTGGTTTTTGGAATGTATACCACTGCAAATTTTATTTTTTTATTTTTATTTTTATTTTTCTCTCTTTTAGGATGTCATTTTAACAGTCTAAGACAGAATGTAGTCTTTCAGACTGGCTGTTTTCACTTAACAATATGAATTTAAGACTTTCCATGTCTTTCTATGGCTTAATAGTTTATTCCATTTGATTGGGGATTACAGTTACATTGAATGAATGGCCCAGAGTTTGGCTATGCATAGATATTGAAGGTATGTATTGGTATTTTATTGTTTCTTCTTATTATTTATTTATTATGAATATTCATGAGATACAAAGGTGATTGTTTCCCCTCCTGCCCATCATGTGGTGGCTTGATTCATATTGGGAACATACCCATTACCAGAAATTACTTTTGGACCCCTTGTCCCCTCCCAATTATCCCACAACCTCCCTTCCCTTTCCCCTCTCCCCTCCACTCCAATTTGTAGCCCTAGGAATGTTCCCTCCCTCTGTTGGATCATGGCACCACTGTGGTCTTTCTTTCCTGCCTTCCTTTCTCTCTTAGTTCCAACATATGAGTGAGCACATGCGGTATTTACCCCTCTGTGCTTTGCTTGTTTCACTCAACATAAGTTTCTCCACATTCATCCATGTTGTTGCAAATGGGAGTATTTCATTCTTTCTTATGGCAGAGTAGTATTCCATAGTGTATATATACCACAATTTCCTTACCCAATCATGTATTGATGGGCACTTAGGTTGGTTCTATAGATTGGCTATTGTAAACAGAGCTGAAATAAACATAGGAGTGCAGGTATCCCTTTGACATGATGATTTCCATTCCTCTGGGTATATACCCAGAAGAGGGATTGCTGGATTATATGGAAGATCTACCTGTAGTTGTTTGAGAAATCTCCAAATTGTTTTCCAAAGTGGTTGTACTTATTTACAGTCCCACCAACAGTGCAGGAGTGTTCCCTTCTCTCCACACCCTCGCCAGCATTTGTTATTCACCGTCTTTTTGATCATAGCCAGCCTAACTGGAGTGAGGTGGTATCTCAGTGTGCTTTTAATTTGCATTTCCCTGATGACTAGTGATGTTGAGCATTTTATGATGTATCTGTTGGCCATTTGTATGTCTTCCTTTGAAAAATGTCTGTTTGGCTCCTTTGCCCAAATAGTTCGTCCTTTTTTAATTGGGACATTTATTTTTTTACTGTATAATTGCTTGAGTTCTGTGTATATTCTGGATATTGGTCCCTTGTCAGATGCATAGTTGGCAAACATTTTCTCCCACTCTGTTGGTTGACTTTTCACTCTGCTGATAGTTTCTTTTGCTGTGCAGAAACTTTTTAGTTTGATATAGTCCCATTTGTTTACTTTTCCTTTTGATGCTTGTGCTTTCAGGCTCATGTTCATAAAGCCTGTGCCCTGACCTAACTGCTTAAGTGTTTTACCTATATTCTTTTTTTTTTTTTTTCTTTTGTCTTTTTCCGTGTCCGGCAATGGATCGCAACCCTCAGTGTTGCCCCCGTACCGGACCGGGGACCGGCAACGGGACCGCAATCCTCGGCGTTGCTCCCGCGCCTCGTTCAGCCAGTGAGCAGGAACTGGTCTGTATGTGGGATCTGAACTTTTTCCGTGTCCGGCAACGGATCGCAACCCTCAGTGTTGCCCCCGTACCGGACCGGGGACCGGCAACGGGACCGCAATCCTCGGTGTTGCCCCCACGCCTCCATCAGCCAGTGAGCAGGAACCGGTCCATATGTGGGATCCGAACCCTCAGGCGGGAGCGCCACCGCGCTTCCCAAGCGGTGCACTTATCCAGTGTGCCACCGGGCCGGCCCCTACCTATATTCTTATAATTAATTTTTTAATCCATTTTCAGTTGATTTTAGTGTATGGTGAGAATGCATATCTAGTTTCATTGTTCTGCATATGGATATCCAGTTTTCCCAGCACCACTTGTTGAAGAGGCAATCTTTTCCTGAATGTAGATTTTTTTGTTGCCTTTGTCTAATATCAGATGACTATAAGCCTGGGAAGTGATTCATGGGTTCTCTATTCTACACTACTGGTCTGAATGTCTATTTTTATACCAGTACCATGCAGGTTTGGTTGCAACAGCTTTGTAGTATAACTTGAAGTCAGGCAGAGTTATGCCTCCGGCTTTTTTTTTTTTTTTTTTTTT
>NW_007728284.1:176425-177422 GCF_000696425.1 Galeopterus variegatus | reverse complement strand
TTTTTTTTTTTTTTTTTTTTTTTTTGCCTAGTATTGCTTTGGCTATTTGGAGTCTTTTGTTTTTCCATATGAAAGGTAATATTGTTTTAACCATTTCTGTGAAGAATGTCATTGGTATTTTGATGGGGATTGCATTGACTCTGTAGATTGCTTTGGTTAGTATAGACATTTTCACAATGTTAATTCTTCCAATTCAAGAGCATGGAATATCTTTCCATCATTTTTGTCTTCTTTAATTTCTTTCAGAAGTGGTTTGTAATTCTCATTGCAGAATTCTTTAACCTCCTTGGTTAAATTGATCACTAGGTATCTTATTTTGGGGGGGACAATTGTAAATGGGCTTACTTTCTTTATTTCTCTTTCCGTTAATTCATTATTTGAGGATATGAATACTACTGATTTCTGGACATTTATTTTGCATCCTGCAGTGTTACTGAAATCATTAACCAGCTCTAAGAGTTTTTTGATAGAGTCTTTAGGTTCTTCTATATATACTACCATGTCATCTGCAAATAGGGCAAGTTTGACTTCATTTTCTTCAATCTGGATTCCCTTTATTTTTTTCTCTTGCCTGATTGCTCTAAGTAGTATCCCCAGCACTATGTTGAATAAAAGTGATGAGAGTGGACATCCTTGTCTTGTACCTGTCTTTAAGGGGAAGGCCTTCAATTTTTTCCCATTTAGAGTAATTCTGGTGTTGCGCTTGTCATAAATGGCTTTTATTGTGTTAAGATATTTTCCTTCTATACCTAATTTGTTGAGAGTCTTTATCATGAAGGTATGTTGAATTTTGTCAATTTTTTTCAGTATCTTTTGAGATAATCATATGGCCTTTGTCCTTGAGCTTATTGATGTGATGTATCACATTTATTGACTTTCATATGTTGAACCATCCTTGCATCTGTGGGATGAATCCCACTTGATCATAGTGTATAATTTTTAAAATATTTTGCTGTATTCTTTTTTTTTTTTTTTTTTTTTTTTTTTTTTTTTTTTT
>NW_007728284.1:138366-176415 GCF_000696425.1 Galeopterus variegatus | reverse complement strand
ACGGGATCGCAAGCCTCGGCGTTGCTCCCGCGCCTCGCTCAGCCAGTGAGCGGGAACCGGTCTGCATATGGGATCCGAACCCTCAGACGGGAGCGCCACCACGCTTCCCAAGTGGCGCACTATCCAGTGCGCCACTGGGCCGGCCCTATTTTGCTGTATTCTAATTGCTAATATTTTGTTGAGGATCTTAGCATCTAAGTTCATCAAGGATATTGGCCTGTAATTTTTTTTTTGTTGTTGTTGTTGTTTCTTTATCTGGTTTTGGTATCAGAGTTATGTTAGCCTCAAAGAATGAATTTGAGAGTAGAGTCTTTCAATTGTTTGGAACAGTTTAATGAGAATTGGTATTAACTCCTCTTTAAAAGTCTGATAGAATTCAGCTGTAAAGCCATCCAGACCCAGGTTTTTTTTTTTTTTTTTTTTTTATTGGAAGATTGCTAATTACCACTTCAATCTCCTTGCTTGTTATTGGTGTGTTCAGGTTTTCTGTCTCTTCTTGGTTCAGTCTTGGTAATTTACATGTGTCTAGAAACTTATCCGTATCTTCCAGATTTTCAAATTTGTTCTCATACAGTTGTTTATAATAGTCTCTAATGATTCTTTGTATTTCTGTTGTATTAGTTGTAATGTCTCCCTTTTAATTTCTGATTTTTGTTATTTGGGTCTTCTCTCTCCTCTTTTTGGTTAATCTAGCTAATGGTGTGTCTATTTTATTTATCTTCTCAAAAAACCAACTTTTAGTTTTGTTAATCTTTTCTATTGTTTTTTTGGTCTCTATTTCATTTAGTTCTGCTCTGATCTTTATTTCTTTCATATACTGCCTTTAGGTTTGGATTGTTGTTATTTTTCAAGTGCTTTGAGGCATAGCTTTAGGTCATTTATTTGGAATCTTTCCATTTTTTTGATATTAGCATTTACTGCAACCAATTTCCTTCTTAGTACTGCTTTTGCAGTATTCCACGAGTTTTGATATGAGTTATTAGTTTCTATAAATTTTATGATTTCCTGTTTAATTTCTTCTTGGACCCATAGGTCATTCAGGAGCCTATTATTTATTTTCCATGTTTTTGTATATCTTCCAGTGATTTGCTTATTGTTTATCTCCAGTTTTAGTCCATTGTGATCTGAAAAGATTGTTAGAATGATTTCAGTTTTTATAAACTTGCTGAGACTAGATTTGTTACCTAATACATGGTCTATCCTGGAGAATGTGCCGTGAGCTGATGAGAAAAAAGTGTATTCTTTAGCTGTCGGGTGACATTTTATGTATCTATCTGCCAAGTCCAGTTGCTCTATGGTGTAGATTAAATCCTATGTCTCTGTTGTTGCCTGGAAGTCCTATTCCATACTGAGAGAGGGGTGTTCAGATCACACACTATTAATGTATTAGGAGCTCTCTCTCTCTTTCTTTAGGTCTTAGAGTGTTTGCTTGATATATCTGGTATATCTGATATGCTCCAGTATTGGGTGCATACATGTTTATGATTGTTATGTCTTCTAGCTGGATAGTTACCTTTATCATTATTTAATGGCCTTCTTTGTATTTTTTAATTTTTTTTTGTTTAAATTCTAGATATAAGAATAGCTACTCCTGCTTGTTTTTGGTTTCCATTTCCATGGTATATCTTTTTCCATCCTTCCCTTTTAGTCTATGAGTGTCTTTACAGGTGAGGTGGGTCTCTTGAAGACAGCATATACTTGGGTCTATCTTTTTAATCCAGTCAGTTAGTCTGTGTCTTTTGAATGGGGAGTTTAGTCCATTCACATTTAGAGTAGTTATTGAGAAGTGTTGTTTAATTCCTATCTTTTAATTGCTAATTAGGTGGTTTAAATATCTTTTGATCATTATTTCCCCTTTATTTCTCTTCACCAAATGTGAGTTGGGGATTTAAGGTGGAATGGTTTAGCTTCCTTCTCTTTCTTGCTGGTATTTTTGTTTCACTGTGGGTTTTGCTCTTTCTTGTGCATTCGTGATGATGGTCACCATTATTGAGAATCCAGATGAATGACTCCCTTGAGAATTTCTTGCACTGCGGGTCAGATGGTGGTGAACTCCCAAAACTTTTGTCTGTCTGTGAAATACACTATTTCTCCCTCATTTCTGGAGGAGTGGCTTGCTGGGTAAAGAATTGGTGGCTGGCAGTTTTTTTTCTTTTAGGATTTTGAATATATTGTTCCACTTTCTTCTGGCCTGTAGGGTTTTGGTTGAGAAGTCTGCTGTTTGATGGGGATTCCCCTGTAACTGACCTGACACTTTTCTCTTGCTGCTTGTAGAATTCTCTCTTTGTATTTCAGCTTTGCGAATTTAACTATAATATGTCTTGGGGAGGATCTTTCTGGGTTGCATCGGTTTGGGGACTTTTGTGCTTCCTGGATCTGAATGTCTGTATTTCACTGTACATCTGGGAAGTTCTCTGTTACTATTTCCTTGAGTAGTTTTTCAATGCCTTTTCCCTTCTCCTGCCCTTCAGGAATATCAACAGTTTGGATGTTAGAGCATTTGAGATTGTCTGCTGTCTCTTTTAGGTTTTCCTCATTATTTTAAGTTCTTTTTCCCTTTCTTTTTGTTTGCCTGATTTATTTTAAAAATACCATCTTCAAGCTCTGAAATGCTTTCTTCTGCTTGCTCTACCCTGCTGCTCAAGCTCTCAGTCATATTTTTTATTTCATTGAGTGAGTCATTCCTAAAAGTTTTGCTACACTCTTTTTTATGGTATTAATCCCTTTGTAGATTTCTTCCTTCATATTCTGGATGCTTTTTCTTGTTTCATTGCATTCTCTGATTGAGTCTTCCTTTATTTCTTCAAGTTTTCTTAAGATCATTGCTCAAAATTTTTTTTCAGACATTTCAAGGATTCTCTGTTCCATGGAATCTAATTTTGGGGCATTACTGTATCTTTTTAATGGTGTCATTGTGTCCTTTCTTCTTGATTGTTTGTACTTCTAGTGTTTTTTTCAATGATGCTTGGTCATTTGGTAGGTGGTTTGCTTCTTCTATTACACTGAGGTTGACTGTGGAGTGGCCTTGGTTGCTACTGTGGGGAGGTAAACTGTCTTACTTGACAGTAGGTGTGGTAAACTGTCTTACTTGACAGTAGGTGTGGTAGTGGTTATGTTAAACCAAATTTGTTCTGGTTCTAGAATCTTTGGTCATAGAATGAGCCCCTAAAGCACGGAGTTTTGCTGGGCCAAACTCAGTGGGTCAGATCCATAGGCTGGTGCTCCCCCCTGGGTCTGAGCCGGGATAAGGGGCCACATAGAGCTGTGTGGTTTCTGCTGGCTGGGATGGAAAAAGATATACCATGGAAATGGAAACCAAAAACAAGCAGGAGTAGCTATTCTTATATTGGACAAAATAGAATTTAAACTAAAAAAAAAAAAAAAAAAACATTAAAAAATACAAAGAAGGCCATTATATAATGATAAAGGGAACTATCCAGCTAGAAGACATAACAGTCATAAACATGTATGCACCCAATACCGGAGCATCCAGATATATCAAGCAAACACTCCTAGACCTAAAGAAGGAGAGAGATAGGACCTAATACATTAACATTGGGTGATCTGAACACCCCTCTCTCAGTATGGAACAGGACCTCCAGGCAACAAGTCAACAAAGAGAGATAGGATTTAATCTACACCATAGAGCAACGGAACTTGGCAGATAGATACATAAAATGTCACCCAACAGCTAAAGAATATACTTTCTTCTCATCAGCTTATGGCACATTCTCCAGTATACACCACATATTAGCTGTGTGGCGCCAGTGGGCTCACCTACATGGTGCTGTTTCGGGATGGCAGGGTGGGGCCTGGAGTTCCCCCGCTGCCTGGATCCAAGGCGGTGAGGTGGGGGACCACGTGGAGCTGTGTGGTTCCACTGGTTGGCTGGCTGATGCCGGTGGGTTCACCTACATGGTGCTGGTTTGGGGCAGTGGGCCGGGGCCTGGAGCTCCCCCACTGGGTCCTCCTTTTGGGTTTTTATGGAGCCTTAATTACACCAGTATCATTGATTAAATCATTGGCCACTAGTGATCCTCAATTTTCTCTTTCTTGGCCAGAAATTAAAAGAACAAAAATAAAGAGCTGCTGGAACAGCCATTGATTATTGGACTTAGATTGCTTTATTGGGTTTGGATTTTTATACATGTCACTTATTGCCCCAAACCTAGGAAAGCTTTGGCAAGAATATTTTGTCTCTACTGTAGGGTACCAATTTAAAAACAAAAAGTTATTTTAAGGTTTACTATGCATCTCCTTCACAACTTGTTTTTAACAAATTAGCTTAGCAAAGAGGCATTAGTGCAGTTGTAAATTTCTGTCATTATGTACAGTGGTTTTAATAATTTTGTGAATACATAACAGCATCAAAAAATGGCAGAAATTTTGGTGAAACATATTTAAGGACTTACACAGTCTTTTAAAAAATTGCTATGTTTACATTTATTTAACAACATTCTGTTGGGTAGAAAAAAAGACATAGAAAAGATTTCTAATTGGGTTGCTTAATTTATTTTATCAGACTGGTATTCTGATTAATTCTTCCAATTCAGTGATATTTCAAGTGGGTTTATGTTTAGGAGAAGAGTTGTTAATAAACTCTTCTCAATATTAGTGCTAGTGACATTTGGCATCAGATCACTCTTTGCTGGGGGGAACTGTCTTGTATGTTGATAGATATCTACTACTATCCCTGACCTCTACTCACACAATGTTATTAGTAAAGTCTCCATTACCACCCCCTCACAGTTATGACAACCAGAAATGTCTGTCGATATTTTGAAGAACGAAACTGCCCCTATTGAGAACCACTGGTTAAAAGGTATATTTAAAGTGTCCCAGGCTCCTTAGCAGCAATGCTGCACATTATCAGAATTCTATGAGGAACTGGCTTCTTTGGACATATTTTGCTTGCTTTATGCTATGAGGGCATATGCAACACTCTAAATGATGATGCCTGCCTCACCCCATCACAATCCTCTACACATTGGTCACTGTGAAAATACAAGTACATGCTGTCATTTGAGGGAATTTATGCTAATCAAGGAAAGTATTTATATAGATTTGATTTACATAACATTAAGAAAAGTAATTTTTTTCTCACCATCAGTATAAATCCTCCTGTTATAAGAAATGCATGTAGCGTTTTTAACTCTGGTATCTTTGCTGTTTCCTGAAGTGGTCAGTTCCGTTTCAGAAATGCAGTGGTTTTTCTTATGGCTATGAATACAGCACACTGCAAGCATGAATGACACCAGCAGTGAGTCATGAAGAATTTGCATTCTTTTATATTATAGCACTGACAAAACTTCCACTTTCTCCCTGTTCTTGAGTTTTTATACTTTCAAATAGAATTCATATAAGTGGTATGTCCATGCCAATGCTAAAACAATTAAATATGTATTTACAAAAATTTTCCCTAAGCAAAATAAGAAAATGAAACTGAAATGAAAGCTGAAAAAAAAATTTTTTTAAAGGGGGAAGTAAAACTCTTTATTCCCAAATGACATCATCACATACATAGAAGATCAGAACAAATGTACAGAAAATCTACTGGAACTAATGCATGAGTTTCTTTTTTATTATTATTTTTATTTTGTCAATATACAATGTAGTTGATTATTATGTCCCATCACCAAAACCTCCCTCCCTCCTCCCTCTCCCCCCTCCCACCCAAGTGTGTCCCCTCCATTTGCTTGTTGTAAGAACTTCAAAAAAAAAATAATAATTGTCGTTGTTATATCTTCCTCTCCCTGCCCCCCATATGAAAAAATGCTCAACATCACTCAGCATCCGGGAAATGCAAATCAAAACCACACTGAGATACCATCTCACCCCAGTTAGGATGGCCAAAATCCAAAAGATGCTGAAAGATAAATGCTGGTGTGGTTGCGGAGAAAAAGGAACTCTCTTACATTGTTGGTGGGAATGCATAATGGTGCAACCCCTATGGAAAATGGTTTGGAGGTTCCTCAAACAGTTGCAGATTGATCTACCATATGACCCAGCTATTTCACTGCTGGGAATATATCCAAAGGAATGGAAATCATCAAGTCGAAGGTATACTTGTTTCCCAATGTTCATTGCAGCACTCTTCACAATAGCCAAGAGCTGGAATCAGCCCAAATGTCCATCATCGGATGAGTGGATACGGAAAATGTGGTATATCTACACAATGGAATACTACTCAGCTATAAAAACGAATGAAATACTGCCATTTGCAACAACATGGATGGACCTTGAAAGAATAATATTAAGTGAAAGCTGAAACTTTGTGTTCAAGATTTCTATCATAATTCTTAACTAAATCTTAGAAATTTGATAAGTTCTGGTGCAATGATACTCATTTTCTTGTCCTTAAGATAAACTGATGCACATGAAAGCATGTCTCAGTTTTCTTCCTAACATTGAGTTTTATTGAGCTTTATTCCAAACGTAAAATTTCTTTGCAAGAAAATGATGTCTTCAGCCTTTGTTTAAATGTAAATTATCAAGACTACCCATCAACAAAATTTAATAGCTTTAAGTTCATAATACTATTTTACAATCATGATTTTTTTGTGCAAGGCCCTTGTGCAAGAGTCTGTGGCTTAACTCTCCTTAAGCAACTTCCTGCTTATGTACAAAAATATTTCATGTGGAGAACTATTTCTAAATTCTTGTCTTTTTTCCCCCTTGTTCCTTTAAGAAAAAAATCTTTCACTTTCTTTGTGATAAATCCAGTTGTCTTACATTAAATGCTAACATATGTGTTCCTTTGACCTACCACAATCAATATTTTCTCAGTCAGTCTGGGTAACTATAAAAGAACACCATAGATTGGATACTTTAAACAACAGTAATTTATTTCTTACAGTTTTAAAGGATTGGAAGTATGAGACCAGAAGGGTTCTGGTGAGGTCCCTCTTCCTGGTTGCAAACTGTCATCTCTTACTGTATTCTCACATGGTGAAAAACAAGCTCACTCATGTCTCCTCTCATATGGGCACACTAATCCTGTATTTGAGGACTGCACCCTCATGAACTAATTACCTTCCAAAGGCTCCATAGGGATTACATTAGGGATTATGATTTTAATATATGAATTCAGGGGAAACACAAACATTCAGCCCACTGGCAAGCATCAAAGGCTTGAATAAAAATTTCATAAATAAATGCAACTACAGAAAGAGGTTTTTATAAAACCTCTTTCATAAATAAATGCAAATTTCATAAATAAATGCAACTACAGAAAGAGGTTTTTATATTACTCTCTGCCCCACTCTTAATAAAGTTGCAACAAACCCAACAGGCCCCAAATTTTAAAGAAAGCATGACATTATTTGTTTTTTAAAAATAGCATCATATCTTTGTGGAAAATATTTTTACAATTCCACCACTGCCTATAACGAATAACTTTCAACCTAAAGTACTTCTTCTAGGTTTAAAACTCAAGTGTCTTATGACAAAGAAAAAAAGTGAATAGAACAGGGCATAAATTTAAAAACTAAGAGTGTAATCTCTAAACTAAATATTTTATGCCTTCCTAGAGTATGCAAAAGCTTATATTGCCATAAACAAAAGGCTATATTGGTGCCAAATTATATTTGATATTTCATTTTCTATAAGTAATTGTTTTAGTCTACTTAATTAAATCTGCCCAAATATATATTTTTTTCCTTATTTGATTTTTGAACAATTTTGGTCAATTTCAGCTCTTTACTCAGTAGTGGCTAACCATCCTACTCCCCAGCCCTATGCCAAGAAACCTGTGGGGAAAAATAGGATAACTTAGTCAGGCTCACTGGACATTTCTTCTAAACAAGTTGTGTGCGTGGAGTCAATGTGCATGTATGCCCAATCTTTTTAGTTTTGTAGGTATTCTGTGTTAGGCAGTTTGAAGCAGAGCTTGCCTTAAGCATATGAAAATAGAAATGTTTACTCTGCTGGCTCCTATTCAGTTTCAGTTTTTCAGTGGACTTTACTGGTAGCAGTTGAGTTTGAGTTTCTCTGTGTTCTGCCTAGCTTATAGTGTTGTATGTGCTGAATAAAGACTATTCCTTCTTCAATCAATGCTCCAGTGACATTTTTGCCAGTTACCTAGCTCATAGACCTGCATGTGAAAGGTTTGTGAATGGGCTTGAGGGGTCTGTGAGATCCAGACCCTAGCTCTAGCACCACAAAACCCTGTATACATTTCTGAAGCACTCTGCACACAGTAACCATGGTGGGGAGTAGGGATCTGGGACTCAAATATCTAGGATCTGGGCTCTGATGGCTACTGGTGAGTGTGGATGTACAGACATGGAGTGACAGACATTGCTGGAACTCATGTTATCATTGGTTCTTAAATCCTACTGAGAAAGACCCCAGAGTGTCTGTATCAATTTTTTCTTTTGTTTTTGTGTGTGTCTGTTTTTTATTGCTTCGTTATTTTATTGGGAAGGTAAGATCACTGACACTTGTTAAAGACAGGTTTTGGTCACATAATTGCACAAAGTCAAGGAGGTCTAGCCACGCTTCCCACCCACACCACTTTTATTTGTTTGTTGGAGTAGGAGAATGAGAGGTGGGGGAAGGAAACTTAATACATTAAAAGGAATAATTTGTTACTTAGGAAATTAACTAACAGAGGGAGGGGTTGCAGAATGTGAAGGGACCAAGAGCCCCTCCATGAAGGAAGAAGCCACAAGAGGTTTAGAATAATTAGCAGAAATGTATAGCTACTTTATTGTATTTAACAAGCAATATGGGCTGGCCACTGGAGTGAACCTTCTTACAGACCATCAGGGCTACATATGAGGGGGTAACAGGGGACCCTGGCCACCCAGATCAAATTCCTGGCTGTAAATTGCCCAAACTATGCCCCTATGGATGCAATTCTGTGTGCATGAGGGACAGTGCAAGGTCCCAGCAGAGCATGCACTCCAAGACCAGCATCTACAAAGCCTAAGCTGGAAACACCACATGCCACTCTACTCAGAGCAACCCCAGGTGCTTGTCAGTCTCCTGGAATCCATCTCCCCCACTCATCAGCCTACCTGGGAAGATTGCTGTCAGCTACTTCTCACCCTTTTTTTTTTTTTTTTTTTTTAAAGATGACCGGTAAGGGGATCGTAACCCTTGACTTGGTGTTGTCAGCACCACGCTCACCCAGTGAGCGAACCGGCCATCCCTATGTGGGATCCGAACCCGGGGCCTTGGTGTTATCAGCACCGCACTCTACTGAGTGAGCCATGGGCCGGCCCCTTCTCACCCTTTTTAACAATGAAGAATGGCAGTGCATCCTGGTAGGAGCAAGGTAAAGACCAGGAAGGAAAAACAACTTCTGATGATACTGAGAGGCTCTCCACCATGGGCTAAAAGCCAGTGCAAATAAGCCCAGATAGCAGATGAGCTCCCTGTGGAATTTTACTAAAGACTGTGTGAGGTCTTCTGGGTCTACATGCCCTTAGATCCCGAGACAGCCAAAAACCAGCAGATGGTCAACATGGCCTTTGTGTCCCAGTCCAGTGATGACATCCTCCACAGGCTTCAAAAACTGGGGGGCTTTATGGGAATGAATGCCACAGAGCTGATAGAAGTGACCAACAAAATCTTTGTCAACAGGGACTGAGAGGCCTGGAAAGGAGCATGAAACATAAGGTGTCCCTCCTAGTCGCAGTGCTCAGGAATCCAACTCCAGCCTCAGGGCTGGCCCTACTCACAGAAAAGGGGGATGGAACACCCACTCCTCCACCAGTATGTCTGAGAAGAAAGGGGCCTCCACAGTCATCCATGGTGGGTCCCTGAGGGAGAGATACAACCCAGAGCCTCCTCTCCATGATCCCTTTGGCCACTGGCCTCACTGGGACAGATTCAGATTAGTAGAGACCAGGCTCCTTGCTCCTTAGCCCCCAGGAGCCTATGGTCAAAAGTCTATCAAAGCTCCTAGAAGAATTCCCTATGGTGTGGGGCAAAAAGGACCCCCTCAGCATACCAAAGAACCATGCCCCCATAAAGCCCAGGGCCACTCCTGTCAGGGTAAAACAATACCCAGTACTGAGGGAAGCCTGGCTGGGAAGACTGGCTGAGAATCCAGGAAAACATCCACTGATTGCAAGACGCAGGAATCCTGGTAGAATGCCAATCACCCTGGAATATGCCACTCCTGCTGGTCAAGAAGCACATTGTAAAGAGGTACCATCCAGTCCAGGATGTGTATCCTGTTAGTGAGGCTGCTGTTGTTCAGAGAAGCACTAGCCTCATACCTGACCACCTACCTGGGAGACAAGTTATACCTCCCCCTGGCCAGCCCTACTCAGGATGATTGTTGGGCAGGCACCAGGGACCTGCTAAATCTACTCTCCGTATTGGGGTATAAGGTGTTCCTGGGAAAAGGCACAAATATGTCAGCAAGAGATTTGGTATCTCAGGTTCCACATCTCTGAGGGGTGTCTCTCACAAAGCAGGCGGTTTGTGCCATACACCCACCAGACACCAAAAGGAAAGTCCAAGAGTTCCTTGGGGCTGCTAGCTTCTGCTGCATTTGGATACCAGGATACTCAGAAAAAGCTAAACCTCTATATGAGGCTATCAAAGGGCCTGAAAAAGAGCCTCTAGTATGGGGACCCAAACAAGAGTGGGTCTTCTCAGAAATAAAGGCCCTACTGGTCCAGGCCCATGCCCTAGGACTACCTGATGTGACCCAAAACATCAATCTCTTCATTTGTGAAAAAATTAAATGGCTTTGGGAGTCCTCACCCAGACTATAGGACCTTGGCAAAGGCCAGTGACATACTTGTCCAAGCAACTGGACACTGGCAGCTTGTGGCCACCCTGCCTGTGGACCCTGCTGGTCATGATTGCCCTAATTTGGGAGGCAAACAAACTCATCTTGGGAAAAACCTCAATGTGAAGGTTCCACATGTGGTGACTACTCTGATGAACAGTCAGTGATACAAATAGTTGACCGGCTCCAGGATGGCTCATTATTAAAAGCTGCTCTGCAAGAACCCCTGGGTGAGCCTTGAAAGAGAACAGACACTCAATCCAGCCACACTTCTTCCCACTGAGTCCAGCTCTCTAGACTATGACTGTAAAGAACTAATGGATGATATATACTCCAGCAGGCCTAATCTGACAGCACTGCCCTTGACTTGTCTAGATATAGCACTGTTCATAGATGGAAGCAGCTATGTCCAGGAAGGACAACAAGGAGCTGGATATATGGTTACTACTCACAAAAGAGTTATAGAGACAAAGCCCCTGCCTCAGTATTGGTCACCAGAGTGAGCAGAACTCTGGGCACTAATCCAAGCACTCAGATATTTGAAAGGGAAATGGGTTCTAAGTATGCCTTTGCCACCTTACACATCCATGGGGCCCTATATAAGGAAAGGGGGATATTGATGGTAGGGGGAAAGATAAATAAAAATAAAGAAGAGATCCTCCAACTGCTTGAAGCAGTGTGGGAGCCAATTCAAGTGGCCATCATATACTGCAAAGGACACCAGAAAGAGACTGACAAAAGCAGTAAAGGAATTGGCTGGCAGACCAAATGGCCCAGGGAGTAGCCAACCCAAACAGAGCCTGCCATGGACTTGGGTGACTCATCCAAAGTCCTGTTGGTACTGGGAACAATGCAAAACCTGTAGTACCCAAAGGAAGAAACTCTATGGGAAGCTAACAAATGGGAGAGAAAGACCAAGGAGGGATGGTGGAAGCTCCAGGATCAGAGACTTCTGGTTCCCTAGCAGTTGGCCTACCAGCTGGTGTCACAATATCATGAGATGACCCATTGAGGCAAAACAATTCTTCAAGCTGCACTGATCAGATACTACTTCACAACCAGACTCCCTTTGCTGTGTGCCCAGATCAGTTACTAATGTCCACCATGTGCCCAGAACAATGTCAAACAAAAACCCAAGTTGCCTCCAGGCATACAAACAACCTGGACTGCACCATTCAAGGATTTAGTAGTAGATATCCTTCATTCAATGGGTCAAGGCTCTGCAAACATGTACCAAACAAGCATGGGAAATAGCCAGGGCCCTCCTAAAGGAAGTTGTACCAAAGCATCGGCTGCCACTAACTATAGGATCTGACAATTGGCCAGGCTTTGTGTTCAGAAACTGTTCATACTTTGGTCAAGATACTAGGAATCAGGTGGAAACTCCATGCATCATATAGGCCACAAAGCTCAGGGGAAGTTGAGCACATGAATCAGACCTCAAGACCACTCCAACTAAGCTATGCCAGGAAATGAAGCTGCCTCTACCCTTAGCCTTACTCCAGTCCTGATCCACACCAAGGCCTTTGGGGTATTCCCCCTATGAAATTATGTATGGGATGCCAACCCCAATTAAGAAAAACTAAAGGGAAAAACCTCAACAGCTTGGGGAACTAGGGTTATCACAACAATTGCAAGCTCTAGGAAAAACTCTCTGTCAAGGGAAGTACTAGAGCAGACACCTATCACTTTAGGGAGCTGTACACACACCCATCAGTCTGGAGATATGGTCTGGGTCAAAAATTGGAAAATGGGGCCTCTCCAGCCTGACTGGACAGGCCCCTCACATGGTGGTTCTAACAACTCCCAGAGCTATTAAAGTTGCAGGTCTTGTGCCCTGGATCTGCCACACATGGGTCAAAAAGGTAACAGCACTGGATGACACAATACCCTGGACCATAAAGACTGACCCCACAAACCTGCTCAAAGTCCGACTACAGAGGTGACCAAACAACAGCCCTGCTCTTGTCACTCTGGAAGCTAACCAGTCAATACATGTCTGAAGCTTGAGGATCTCCAATGAGTGAGTGCATCCCTGCAGAATTTGTTGGACTGCGCAATCCTTGCCTTTGTTTTAATTTTCTGCTGTTTGTGCCCTTGCAGGTCTTAGCTAGAAAGTCCCCAGATAGGCTTCATTTGGGACCACCCAATGATGGGCACTGTTATGACTCCTTACCCATGCCCTCGCTTCACCAGTGATGTCCCCATATGCTCCTGACTATCCCCATTACCCTATAACCCTACTGATGTCAAAAAGGCCTGAATATGATGCTCACTTAAAGAATTAGAAAAGAGCATCAAAGTGGGGAACAATATGGACAAGCCCAGAAAAACAAATGATATGGACAAGCCCCCCAAAACTTGAACCTGCACCTGTACTTCTGCTTTCTGTTTTGCCTTTGTAACACTGACCACCTTTTGTATCATCAGCTTGGCCCTCATCATGTGGATTTTGAGAAAACAAAACCTACAACCCCGGAAGAATGTCAAATATGTTCCTTTGCAAGCCTGGAGTCAGGGCTCAGACTTTGAAGTGTGAACTCCTCTGGACACACTGGTGTAATAAATCTTTGGGTTCTCCAACCCTCTGAGTGATGCTTGGTTTCTCGGCAGCCTGCTCTGTAACATTAAGAAGGAAAAAACCCACCAATACCACCAACAAAAACCCAGCCAAACAAAATAAAGTAGTTCAGAGAGACATAGTTAGCATCACAACTGGACTCAGATACGGCAGAGAAGTTTAAATAGTCAGACTGAAAAATTTAAAAACTATGCATAATCTGCTAAGGAACATGATTAAAACAAAGTGCAAGTACACATGGAAAAGTGTAAGCAAAAGATAAAAATTCTCAGAAATAAACTCTAAATTCTAGTGACCAAAACAACTGTAACAGAAATAAGAAATAAAAATGACATCGATGTGGTGATTAGTAGACTGACATGACAGAGTAAAAAAAAAAAAAAAAAAAAAAAAAAAAAAAAAAAAAAAAAAAAAAAAAAAAAAAAATCCATGAGCTCAAAGATATCTCAACAAAACCTTCTAAAACAGAAAAAGACTAAAATATGTATATAAAATCCAGGAGCAATAGGATAATTTCATAAGGTTTAAGAAACAAATAATAAAATTGGAGAAAAAAAATATAAAAGAAAAAAAAACAATACTTGGAAGCTAATGACTAAGAACATTTCCAAATAAAATTTCAGAAAACCAAGAGAAAAGCAATCAGAATAGATACTTTACAAAAAATTCTACACATATGCATATATTTAAATTTAAAAAATCAAAGATTATAATAAAAATTCTTTTAAAAAGCCAAATATGTTGTCTAGAATAAGCAAAAATAAACGTTGCAGGACTTATTTTCAGATATCATTTAAGAAAAAAATAGAGATAAATATTGAAAAAGTTGAATGAGAAAAATTCATGGGCTAAAAATGCTGTATCTTTAAAACATTTCATTGAAAAATGGAAAAAATAAAGACTTTCTAGGAAAACAAAATATGAGAATATTTGTTACATTAGATTTGATTTTCAAAAAAAAGTGAAAGGAAGATTTTTAGAAAAAAAGAAAGTGATATGGGTAAGAAACTCAGATTTATATTTTAAAAAGAAAAATATAGGAAAACAAATTAATGAAGATAAAATAAAAACACTCATTTTTCTCTTATTAGCTGATCTAACAGATAAATATTTTTAAAAGCAATAGCAATGTATTGTATTCAATATATGCTTATGTATACATAAATTGAATGATAGGAATGATACAAGAAAGTAAAGAGTGAAATTAAGAAAAGTTTGTTATTGTAACTCACCTAAAGAACAATATTGTGTATTTTAAAGTAAAACTGCATTACTTGTAAGTGTGTATTACAAACTCTAGGACACCTAATTTTTATTTTTAAAGAAATAACACTTATGCTAAGAAGGGAGTAAAAATGGAATTATATATAATGCTCAATTTAAATCACAAAAGGCAAAAAAAGAGAAAAATATAAAAAACAACAGCAACAGTTATAAACAGTAACAAATATGGTAGATATTAATCCAAATACATTAATAATCTATTTAAATATCAATGACCTCAGTACAGTACTGAGACCCAACTACAGTTTGTCTAGAAGAAATTTCTTTCAAATATAAAGGCACATGTACACTAAAAGTAAAAGAATGGGGAAAGACTTACCATACTAACACCAATCAAAAGAAAGCAAGAGTAACAATTTCAATTTGAAATAGAACAGACATAAGAGCAAGGATAGTTGTCAGGAATAAAGAGAAGTATTACTTAATGATAAAGGGGTCAAGTCTCAAAGATGACAAAATAATCCTTAACATGTATGTGCCTAACTACATGGTGTCCAAATATGGGAGGCAAACACTGATAAGCCCCAAAAGAGAAATAGAAAATACCACCATTATACATGGAGACTTCAACAATCCTCTGTCAGAGATGACAGACTCAGCTCACAGAAAATCAGTAAGGGTATAGTTGAACTCAACCATACCATCAATCAAGTGGATATAATTGGCATGTATACACATTCTTGTGAAGCTCACATAAGACATTCACCAAGACAGAACTTTCTGCACCATAGCACAGTTTATCAAATTAAAATAGAAACCATACTGTTTTTGTTCTCAGACCACAGTGGAATTAAACCAGGTATCAATAACAAAAAGATAGCTGGAAAGATCTTCAAAATACTCATAGATTAAACAGCATACTTCAAATTAATGCAGAAGCCTAAGAAGGAACCTCAAGATAAATTTTTTTAAAACATCTATACTAGATTAAAATAAAAATATGAAATCAAAATCTTGAGATGCAGCAAAAACAGCCCTTAGAAATATAAAAATTGGGTACATAAATTAAAAAAGAAAATATATCTATACTCAGCAATGTAAGCTTCTATCTAAGGAAATTAGTGGAAAAAAGAAAAGCAAATTAACTTGAAATGAGAAGAACAAAAGAATTAATAAAAATTAGAGTGGAAGTTAATAAAATTGAAAGCAGGAAATCAATAGACAAAGATCAATACATCAAAAGCACATTCTTAGAAAGATCAATAAAATCAAAAAGCCTTTAGCCAGGCTAAGAAAAAAGGCAGAAAGACAGAAATTACTCATACTATAAGTGAAAGAAGGACATCACTACAGATCCCATGACACTAGAAGGATGATGAACAAATATGATGTGCAACAAGTCTATGTCCACACATTTTGAGCCAAAACTCACACAAGAGGAAATCAACAATCTACATAGGTCTATATCTGGTGAAAACATTAAGTAGATGGTTAAGAACCTTCCAAAACAGAAAGCACCATCCCAGATAAATGGGAGAAATTATGCCAATTCTCCACAGAAGACAGAAAATAGAAAGTAGAAGCACAGGGAATACTTCCTAACTTCTTTTATGAGGTCACCATTATCTTAAAACAAAACCAGTCAAAGACAGTACAACAAACTATAGACCAACATCACTCATAAATATAGACACAAAATCCTCAACAAAATATTGGCAAATAAAATGCAACAATGTAAAAAAAGATTATATGACATGATCAAGTGGGGTTTGCCCAAAATATGCAAGTCTGGTTCAACATTTGAAAAATCAGTGAATGCAATTTATCACAGCAACAAGTAAAAAAAACCACTCTGTGATTATATCAATAAATGCAGAAAAAGCTTTTGACAAAATTCAACACTCATTCATGATAAAGACTGTAGAGGGTTAGAAATATTGATTCTTACTTGATTATTAGATAGGGTTTTTAGGTAATGCGTGTATGGGACAAAAGTCCTTGGCTAGGAGGCAATGGCCTAAGCTAGTGGGCAAAAACCCATCTAATGAATTCTAATTACTGATTAGGTAAGGGATTGTATAAACTGATTGCTAATATAATGGGTTCATTGGAAGATTTTGTAAGAAGGAAACTCACATAGGACTAAAGGCTTTAATGCGGAGAAGAGAACTGAAGCAGAACAGGGATTTTTCTGAGGCAATAATCCTTAATACAGCAAAACTTAAAAGATGGGAAAATATGTGAGTTAAAATTTCCAAGGACATTCTGCTACATTAGTTAGTAAATGAGGGTTGTTTCACATTTAAGCTGTTTCTTTCAGTTTCTTAAGAAGTGAAGCATTTTAATGATTTATCTTATTGTTTCTTTTGAACATCGTATTGTTTAGATTTATGACTCTTTTGATGGTATATTGTTTACAATATTTTGAACGACGCATGCTTGGGTAAAAATTGTTATGTAGCCAGTTTCTTTATGTTCTTACTATGACTGATTAACCATTTGCTTTTCTTCTGTAACTTCCTTGTCTTTACAATAAAAACTGAAGCGAAAACAGACTCAGGACTGCACCTTGCTTCTCCTTCTTAAAAGGAGTCATCTTGATGCAGTGCCTTTCGGCTTCTCATTGCATTGATATTTGCTTTGAGTAATCTCTTTTGTGTCTCTGTTACACAGCAAGAAGTGTAACAAAAGACTCTCACAACCTAGAAACAGAATAGAACTATGTCAACTTGATAAAGAACATCTATGAAAAAGCATACACCTAATATTATTCTAATGATGAGAAACCCAAAGCTTTCCCTCTAAAAAAGGGATAAACCATGCATAGCCCCTTTGTACAATTCTTTTCAACATTTTTCTGGAAGTCCTAGCTAACACAATAAGATAAGTGAATAAATGTATACAGATTGAGCAGAATGGAATAAAACTCCCTTTGTCTGCATATGAGATGGTCTGTCACTTGGGTAAAAAATCTGAATGAATTGACCAAAATAACTTGCAAAATGAATAGACGATTCATAGCATCATAACAGAATACAAGTTTCATACACTAAACATGATTGCTTTCCCATATGTCAGCAAAGAAAAGGTAAATTTTGAAATCAAAAGCAGGTTATCATTCACATTACCACCTCCCCACACCAAAAGAAATACTTAGATATAAATCTAACAAAATATATGCAAGATCTATATGAGAAAAAGTACAGAACTCTGATGAACAATGCCTCTCTCCCCTCCCAATACACCCTTTTTTAAAAGGGAAGTGATATTCCACGTTCATGGACAGAAAGATTTAATATTTTCAATATATCAGTTGTTCCCAACATGATTTATAGACTCAACATAATCTCTATTAAAACCTTACCAAGTTATTTTGTGGATATTGACAAACAGACTCTAAACTTAGATGCAACTTCTTTTAATTCCAAATTTGACATTAAAAGACAAAAGCAAAGTTGGGGCTCTGACACTATACAACCTCAAAACTTACTATAAAGTTACAGTAATCAAGACAGTGTAGTAGTGGTGAAAGAATAGACAAATACCTCAATGGAACTTAGAGAGGCCAGAAATGTTCCACCTAAACATAGTTGAGTGATCATAGACTAAGGAGCAAAGGCAATGAAGTGTAGCAAAAATAGTCTTTTCAACAAGTGGTATCAGAACAACTTGGCATCTACATGTTAATAATATTTTTAAAATTAAATTTACACACAGAACTTACGCATTTCATAAAAACTAATTTTTGTGTGTTAAACACAACATCATAAAACTCTTAGGACACATCACAGGAGAACATCTACATGACTTTGAGTATTTTGGTAACTTTTCAGATACACTACCAAAGGCAGAATCCTTTAAAAAAATAAAGAAGCTAGACTTTATCAAAATTAAAAACTGTTGTTCTGTGAAAGACACTGTCAAGAGGATAAGAAGACAAACCAAAAATGGAGAAAATATTTACAAAATCTTACTGAATGAAGATTGTTTACCAAAAATATGCAAGAAGCTCTTGGAAGTCAGCAATAAGAAAACACTCAATCTGTTTAAAAAATGGGCAAAAGAGAAAATAAGACACCTCACCAAAGAAATAATACAGATGGCAAACATGTAAAGTAATGCTCCATATCACTGTCATCAGGAAACTGCAGATTAAAACCACAGCAAGATACAATGTACCTATCAGAATGGTCAAAATTAAAGGTGTTAACAATAATCAGATGCTGGTGAAAGATGTAGAAAAACAGAAACTCCTTGCTGGTGAGAATACAAATTGGAGTAGACACTTTTGCAGACCTTTGGTAATTCCTCTTTCTCTCTCTGTCTCTCTCTCTCTCCCTCTCCACCCCTCTCTTTCTTTCCTTCCTTTGCTTTTTGGTCAGATTAGGAGGGTATGAAGGAAAGCAATTTAAAAATGCCACAAAGTCTTACTACTGTTTTTAAGTTTCCTTTTTCTTGTTTCAGTGTTTATTTCACTGCTGTAAATCTTTAATTTTTTCAAGAGTTCTGACAAAATTGTATGACAGTTGCTTGTTTTTCTCAAGGTTATGTTTTTTCAATGTTTCTGTGAATGTTGAAGCAGAACATTGAGTGATAATTTGCAGCTGCCTACTCCACTGTGTTGCCGATGTCACTGCACGTGGTTGTTTTGAAGGATGATTTTTATAAATAGCTGTGAAATTTAAAATTATTAAACTATTTAAATGAGTAATTTCATTCTAGAGAGTGTATCCTGATAGAATTTGTTGGGCAAGTGTACATCATATAAGGATGTTCACTGCAGAATTCTATACTTTCCATGGTAATAAAATAGCCTCTAGCCATATCATTTCAAATACATGTTTGTTATCTCGTTTGCTTGTGCTCTAATTTGTCTTACCAATGTCTTCTTTTTAAAAAATATTTAGTTTAATTTTAAACTTTAACTTACTATAGTTACTGTAAAAATTCTATGAGGATCTTTGCATGAAACAGCTCATGTGAAAAGAGAAAATAGGTGAGGAGAAGTGTATCATGTACTAGAACACACACAATATCACACAGAGAATAAAAGAAATAGTGAAAATAGTGAGTTAACTAAAATGCACTGCAAACTGTATGATGTCTTGTTTTAATTGGAAGGGAAACCCCAGGGCATTAGAAAACACTCAGGATTAAAGGAATCATCCCAGGATTGACTGAGAGTCATTGGTCTGTCAGAGAATGTTTCTGTGGTGATTTATGGAGATAAAAACATGCCCATTAGCTCTGAGTTTTAAATAATTCCAGAGATAAATACATATGTAGAATTTACTGTGCAGGAAATCTCATATGTTATTTGTTTAGTCAGAGAAAAAGGAACATAATGTGGAAGATAGAGGTTCTGCATGTGGTATTTATCACAAACAACCCAATTTAAAGATTCTAGTAAGTCAAATAGAAGTGAAGATTACAAATATAATTGAACCTCCTTTCACCACAGTGTTTTGAACATGTTTATGTTCCCCCCAAATGAATCCAAATGTAAACCTTGATAACAGTATTTCTACAAACTGAATCACATGTAGCAAAATAAATATGAGATTTATTTTTTAATTGAATCATCTGTTATAATCAATGGCATTAAAATGTGAGTTACTTTTAGGGGAAAACCAGAAATCAATCAATCATTCTGTTCTACACGCTTATCTACTGCTCCCTCACTGTACTGGAGAGATTTGATAGCTTAGAAAGTCTCATTCAGAGAAAATAATGCAAATTACTGGAAGATCAAATTTGGTGAAGATAGAGAAAATAATTATTAGCAACTAGACTAGTTAAGTCAAATTTATCAAGCCAATTCATTAACTGATTCACTGGGCAGATGTTTTATTTTAATTTCTCTTTCCCAGTTGAGAGGTTTAAAAAAGGGGGAGGGGGAGAGAGAGAATAGAGGAAAACATTCTCTATATCAGTCGTTAAATACAACAAAATTTGAGATAGAATTTCTTTGTACTACAGTGTTACCAAAACGTAATGATGACCATTCCTTTTCTCATTCCTTTCTCCTTTTGTTTGATTGTTATGGGAGTTTGTGGGGGAAATTTATTGTATTTATTACAGGGAATTATTTCTGATTTCTTAGACCATTGCTTTTAATTTTTAATTAAATCAGAAAATATTTATTAGGGGGTATTATGTCAAATTATTTTGTAAAGCATCACATGGAATATTTTAGTTTTGTCAAATGAGTTTTATGACATAGTTGAAAGTCCATCTCAAGGCTTATCATTTTGGAAAGAATGTAACATATGATTTCTAGACACAAACAAAGAGTCTACAGAAAAATGAAAATTAGTGTGAAAACTATTGTGCAATAGTTTGAGAAGTCTCAAAGAATGAGTTATTCAGAAAACTAATTGTACTTTTTCAGTATGGGCAAAGGCAAGATAAGCAATCCCTCTATAGTAACAGTAGAAAAACACTTCAGTGTAATCTCAGATGTACTGACAGAACTTTAGGAAAGTTACCTAAGCTCACTGGCTCAGTTTCTTCGTCTATAAAATGGAAAACAAAAATTCCTATCATAAGTATGGCTGAAAGGATTAAGACATCCAGCATATGGCCAGCATCAGTCCTGAGGTAGCTTTCAATAAGAAGGATCTGCTTCCTTCTGCATCTAGTCCAGGTCCTGTGCATGCAGGACTGAAAGCTTTCCTCAGCACAGCCCATGAAACATTGGGGATGCAGCTCAGTGTGTAGCCACAAACAATACTGGTTCATTACTGCTTTTGAAAATCACTCTGCTAATTGGTCTCAACACTGGAAATTGTCAAAATGATTAGTAGGCATAGTAGACTGGTCAATTCAGAAAAAAATGATCAATTCAATATACTATATGTTTTATAATATACTACAATGTATATAGCATGTTGTCTGAAGCTATGGAATATATAAAAAATAAAATATGGAGGAAACCAGACCAAAAATGATAATTAGACAATAACACTAGGTTGTAATTTGGGCCTTGAAATGGAAGGAAAAAGACTGGTGGACTGATGGCAGAAACTGGTATTTTACTATTTCCTACTGTTTCTTACTGATTACATAATGATGTATGGATTCATGTGACCATTTTTTTCAGTCCCATGAAAGATGCTAATGTTATTGACACCACTGTATTAATAATAATAGTGGTAGCTAAATGCATTCAGTGCTTATTGTGTGCTTTGCATGCATGCCCTCATTAATGCTCTCAACAACACTTGGAGACTAGTATTCTCATTCCCATTTTAGAGATGAAGAAACAGCCTGAGGAAGTAAACTCAATGCAAGTGTATACAGCCTCGAAGCATAAATACTGCCTTTAGAATCTAAATCTGACACTAAGTCCTACTTTTTTTCTGCTATATCACAGCACATTAAGAGAAAATAAATGCTTAGAATGGTCGAACTGGAAGATGCTTGCCATCTGGTCTAATCTCCTCTCCTTCAGGTTATGGGAGGAAATACTGTTTCTAAGTTGAGACAGAAAGTGGGACATGACTTTGCCAATGAAAGAAAATGAATAGTCAGAGAGGAATTTCAAAACCACCAGGTTATAGCTCTCCCTTTGGCTATGCTGAGAACTGTAGAGCAATATTTCCATGGTACCTGGAATATATTGAAGACCAGACAACATAAATGATCTGACATGAGTGATATTCAATTCAACTACAAGCTTGTGTCAGGATGGATCACAGACCCCTCTGCCCTGTCGAATGTATGTCATGAGTCAGGTAGTTGAAGAAAGATCCTGGCAGCCAATAACTGGATAGACATGCTTTATTCTGATGTGAGCTCTGCCAGCCAGTGGCTCACAGCTGTTGTCTTTTGTACCAAAAGTACACAACAGTGGCAATAATCCAAGGAGTATATGGATGCACATGTGCAGTTACATCACCCTTATATAACTTGTTTATGATGGATGTGCTGAATCATACTCAGCCAGATATGAGGCAAGGGGGCCTGACTAGACTGACTCCATTTTCATCATATTGCACCCCTTCAGGGTCCCTTGCCATACAATCTATGCATCTGAGACATTCCACAATGTTCCCTTAGCAACGATGGCTGTCTCTTGCATCCGTAAGTCACAGGAGCAATATAGGCTGCAGCAATGTGCTACCAGAACACAGGTGCTTCCTCCCAGCACAGCTAATACCCATCTCCAGGTGGGCAACATGTTTTCCCAGCATGCCTGGAGGAGATATCTAATCATTTTTGCACAGCATGGATTTCACTCATTAGTTATTGCAAAGCCTGAGTAACATTGTGATGATACACATAACATTCTGTTCAGGCCAGATCCAGTTAGCACTGGTTATTGGGATGATCTCCCATGGGAATCCTGCAGCCACACTGGTAGGAAACTCAGTGCATATGTATGTGCCCTGTCTACTATGGTGTTGGCAGCCACAAGACTATGGGTGAAAAGACAAAAAGGTTATTGGCACCAATGGAGGGAGTTCTGTCTGGCAGAACACATGCCAGCTTACCATCCTGGAAAGAATGGTTGCAGGAACAGGTGCTGTGGCTCTCTGCAAAAGAGACTTCACTGGAGAGGGCCTGCCATTGGGGGGTCTCATTTAAGATACTGACTGTTGGCCAAAACCAGCATGTCCACCCCTTTAGGGATGATGGTTGGTTGAGTAGACATAGTCCCTTTTTCAGAAGACCATTGTACCGTTCAATCATACCCACTGCCTGGGGATGATACAGCACATGTAACTTCCACTGAATACAGTGGGGGGATCCATTTGCATACTTCATGTCCAGTAAAGTGTGCTCCATTATCAGTTTCTATGACCAGGGACTGACTGTACATGGCTGTAAGGCTATTCAACACATTAATAGTGCTTACCTGGTCTGGGGCCTTACTAGACTATAGAAACAGAAGACTAGTAGCTCTATCAACAGCTGTGAAGATACACTTGTAGTCCTCTGACTTTGGCAGTCATCCCACAAGATCCATATGCCAATATGTTAGGAACATCCTACTCTAAGTTTCTCTGCCTATCTGCATGCAGCACCCAGCAAGCCATCAAGAGGACATCTTCCCATCAGAGGCAATCTTCCTCAGGTTTATGCAGAAACCAGTGAGCCATCAACCACCATCAACCACATGGTCTTGCAGCCAGCATGCTGCATTCTTTAATGTAGCCACCCAGCTACATCAGTGGCCGGGGTTCTCTCCAGCCATCTTATCTTAGCCAGTGCCTCAGCTTCATCATTGCCTGGACTGGTTAAGGGGAAATGTCCTGTGACATGGGAAAGAGTTATTTCCTTTCTGTGTCCCAATTATCATAGCTCTTGCCACATGGCTTGTCCCCACAGGGGTCAGTGGCCTACTATCCACCACTGATATTTCCAAGTAGACATCCAAAGGATAGGACCTTTATATATGGCCCAATTATCAATACAGATGGTTAATGGCCCAGGCTCATTTTTTTATTACAATCCATACTGCTTTCAATTCAACCCTGAAGAGGTTTTAACTGTTATTCTTTTCTACACTTCACCTCAATCAATTCATCAAAACAGTTCACATTTCCTGCTCTGGTACTTACTGCAAAAGTTTTATGCTCTTGGGTTTTTCTCTGATGAATTGTTATACTTTGCATTCAGTTCTATGTCTCTCTAATTTGGAGGATGGAGGAGCAATTTGCCCTATAACCTCACTTTTATATCTCACATTAGTCTCTAGGAAGACTGGATAATATTTTTGTAGGTTTTGCTTTTGATAGGACAGAGTGATAACTTCTAAACTCTTTATAACCTACTTGATCATGTGGTATAATTCTTTTTTTCTATTTTGCCATATATCTTTTTCTCATTTGCTCCTACTATTTGAACTTTCAGCATTTCTCTTTATCTTCTCCTTACATTCTCTAGCTATATTTTAGATAACTCCCTGACTCCAGATTGGTTTCTGTATTTTGTTTTGGAGCTGGCATGACAAAATCTTATGAAGAATTGCATATGATTATTTGTCTGGAACACATTTGTCTGTCAGTACTCAAATGCTAGTAAAAGTTGCATACATATTATTTGCAGGCCGTATGCTCAGAGCAATTGCCTTGCTGAGAGGCTTGGTGTGAAGCATTGGTGGGGCACCTTTGGCCACTGTTCCTGGCCCTATGTTGTTAGTACATTGCAGTACAAGTATTATCCCACTGAGCTACTTAGAGGATGGTAGTGCATGTAATTCCCAACAGTTTTCCATTTTAGCACTGGCTTTTTTGTTTGTTTGTTTGTTTGTTTTTTGTAAGTCTTGAGACTGGGAAGAAACATATCTACCTCCAAGGGCTCAGGAAAAAAAAAAAAACTCATCCGTGGAATTATCTTGCTATATGCAGATATGGCAGCACCAGATGCAGGAGGGCTGGCAAAGGGCCTGTGGGGACTCACTTGCCACCACCTTCTGTTTCTTTTTGTTCATAGGTGGGTTCTCTCTTTTGTTTTTTAAATTTTCTCCTTATTTTTAGTTTTTCTTTTCTGGAAATTGAGTTAGAGCAGTGATGTGTTTTGTTGTAAAAGTTACCAACAGAAAGAGGTTGCATATTGCTCATTCAACCTCAGGGCTCTCTCTTTGTAGGATTTTCTGCCCACTCACTGTATCATATGAGAAAGCATTTAAATTAAAAACTCACTAAGTTAGAACTGAAACTACATGGGTTTTAATTCTCCTATCCCTTCCTTAAAACTAGGGAGCCCCATTGGGAGATGTGTGTGTACCACTGTTATAAGCAATATAAACTGAAAATTGAGTCAAGGAGACCTCAAAAATTTTTAAAGAGGAGAAAGACCCTGAAATACTTAGTTTTTGAAAAGGAAAATTTTAATTTTCAGGTAATTTTTTAATACCCTTTCCTGATAACAACATTAGATGATTCGCATGGTTTTATAATGGTGGTTTAGTTAACTGAACTTAAAAATAAAGGTAAATTTCAGAGATAATTAAGAATATCACACTTCATGTAAAGAGAATTTTGTTTCCAACTCAAGAGAAAAAAGTCTGATTTTCCCCCAAGATTGAATGATTTATTTATATACTGTGTATTTATGCAAAATCAGAAAAGAGAAATACCTTTACCATTTTGGGGCCTTAGTTTTCTAATTCTGAGATGAACAAAACATTGTCATACTCACCCCAGAGACAAGAATAATTTGCTTAAAGCAATCTTCAAATTTTATGAGGTTATTCGAAATGTTTATCTATAACAGGCATACAATTGCAAATGATTAATAGGAAGTAAGAGAGAGCTATAGCTTCCTCAACATTGTGGCAGCTAAAGGCAGATTTTCTAAATGAATCTTGTGATCCATAGGAAAAGAGAGAGAGAGAGAGAGAGAGAGAGAGAGAGAGAGAATCTTTAAAATGTCTCCTCAGTTTAGTGCCAGACAAATAGTGCTAACCACTCATAATCTTTCTTTAATTCAAGATTAATTCTTTAACATTATCCTACCTAGAAGATACATCAATTCAAGAATTTTTTTCATTCAACAAATGCTAACCCTACCATTTATGGTTGTCTGGTACACAAAGTTGAATAAAATGCAGCTTCAATTTCTCACAAAGTTCACACCTGACATATTAAAAAATTCTTCAGATAGCTTATTATACAAAAAAAATTCTTCAAAAATCAAAGAGAGAAAATTCAAAAGCACTTTATGTTTTCACATCCTATATAAGATTTTAAAACACATTCTACCTTATTCTGTTCTTTAAAAAATCACATGAAGAGTTGCCAAGGTAAACTGAGACCTGCACGGCACTGAAGTTCAGTCTTAGGCCTCAGAGGGAAGTGCCCATAGCTACAGCAGCTGCCAAGGTGAGTAAAGACCCATGTGGCACCAGGGCTGAGTCTTAGGCCCTGGAGGAAAGTGCCAATAGGCCCAGCAGGCGTGAGGCAGGTCAAGATACACATGGTTCCAGGGATCAGTCTACAGCCATGGAATCCGGAACAAGAGCCAAGGTGGTGTAATATAGCCACTTTCCACACCTACTGTCACCACAAGGACAATTCACCACCACAGAAGCAGCCAGGACCGCTCTACAGGCCACCTGCCACTCACTCAACTACATTGATATAAGAAAAGTCAACAGTAGAGCCTGCAAATAGAGGAAGAAATCTTTATCCTCATAGCTAACTCCAGAGTAATAGAAGAAGCAAGTCCTCTACCAGATGACCAAATATCAATAAAAAACAGTACAACTACAAACAAACAAGAAGATATGACACTACCAAAGGAATACAGTAATGCTCAAATTCTAGGCCCCATAGAACAGGGAATTCTTGAAATGTCTGAAAAGGAGCTCTGAGCAATGATCTTAAGAAAACTCAAAGAGATAAAAGAAGGCTCAATTAGAGAATGTAATAAAACAAGAAAAAATATCCTGAACATGAAGGAGGAAATTTACAAAGAGATTAATACCATAAAAAAGAGTGTAGCAGAACTCCTAGAAATGAAGAGTCACTCAATGAAATTAAAAACACAACAGAGAGCTTGAGAATCAGTCTAGAGGAAGCAGAAGAAAGAATTTCAGAAATTCTGAAAATGGTCTTTTTGAAATAACCCAGGCAGACAAAAACAAAAACAAAAACAAAAACAAAAAAAAAAAGGAAAAGAAGAATTAAAAATAATAAAGAAAATCTAAGAGAGATAGCAGACAACTTAAGTGCTCTAAGATTTAAATTGTGGGTATTCCAGAGTAGAGGAGGAAGGAAAAGGTATTGAAAAACTGCTCAAGGAAATAATAACAGAAAGCTTCTCAGGTGTAGGGAGAGATGCAGACATTCTGATACAGGAAGCTCAAAGGTCCCCAAACATTCAGTCTAGAAAGATCCTTCTCAAGACAAATTACAGTCATATTTGCAAAGCTCAAAGACAAAGAGAGGATTCTAAAAATAGCAAGAGAAAAGCACCAAGTCTCCTCAAAGGAACCCCCATCAGATGAACAGCAGAATTCTCAATTGAAACCCTCCTGGCCAGAGGAATGTGTAATCATATATTCAAAATACTAAAAGAAAAAAGTTACCAGCCAGGAATTCTGTACCCAGCAAGGCTCTCCTTCAGAAATGAGGGAGAAGTAGTGTATTTCCCAGACAAACAAAAATTGTGGGAGTTCACCACCACACAACTAGACCTGTAAGAAATTCTCAAGGGAGTCCTTCATCTGGAATCTGAATAATGATGATCACTATCACAAATACATAAAAGAGAGCAAAACCAACCATTAAAACAAAAATGCCAGTGAAAAAGAGAAAGAAGCTAAATCATGCCACCTCAAATTTCCAGCTAACATTGAAGAAGAGAAATAAAAAGAGAAGTAATGATCAACAGATATTTACATCATCTAAACAAAAAGAAATTAAATGACAGGAATTAAACAATATCTTTCAATAACTACCATAAATGTGAATGGATTAAACTCCCTACTCAAAAGACACAGACTGACTGACTGGATTAAAAAGCTAGACCCAAGTATTTGCTGTCTTCAAGAGACCTACTTCACAGGAGTAACACACAGAGACTAAAATGAAGAGACGGAAAAAGATATACCATGCAAATGGAAACCAAAAACAAGCAGGAGTAGCTATTCTTATATCAGATAAAATAGTCTTTAAACAAAAAAAAATTAAAAGAGATAAAGAAGACCATGATATAATGATAAAAGGATCTATGCAGCTAGAAGACAAAACAACCATAAATATGTATGCACCTAACATTGGAGCACCCAGATATATAAAGCAAACACTCTTAGACCTAAAGAAAGAAATAGGCCCTAATACATTAATAGTGGGAGATCTAAACACCCCTCTCTCAGTACAGGACAGATCTTCCAGGCAAAAAAATCAACCATGAGACACAGAATTTAAATTAAACCTTAGACGAACTGGACCTAGCAGGTATATACAGAACATCTCACCCAACAAGTAAAGAATATACTTTCTTCTCATCAGCACATGGAACATTCTGCAGGGTAGGTCACATATCAGGTCACAAATATAGTCTCAGCAAATTATTCCAAGTATCTTATTGGACCACAATGGACTAAAACTGGAAATTATTGACAAGAAAATCCCTGGAAACTATACAAATACATGAAAACTAAACAATAGGCTCCCAGATGATCTATGGGTCCAAGAAGAAATTAAACAGGAAATCAAGAAATTCCTTGAAACCAATGAAAATAAAGACACATCATACCAAAACTTGTGCAATACTGCAAAAGCAGTACTAAGAGGCAAAATTTATGACAGTAAGCACTTACATCAAAGGAATGGAAAGACTTCAAATAAACAACCTAATGCTATACCTCAAACAGTACAAAAACAACAATAATCCCACCCTAAAGGTAGTTGATTATAAGAAATAAGATTAGAGCAGAACTAAATAAAAGAGAGGCCCAAGAAACAGTAGAAAAGATCAACAAAACAAAAAATTGATATTTTGAGAAGATAAATATTACCTAGGTTAACAAAAATAACAACAACAATAAAAAGAAAGAAAGGAAGGAAGGAAGGAAGGAAGGAAGGAAGGAAGGAAGGAAGGAAGGAAGGAAGGAAGGAAGGAAAGAAAAAGAAGAGAGAAGAGCCAAATAACAGAAATCAGAAATGAAAAGAGCAACATTACATCTGATACCATAGAACTATGAAGCATCAGTAAAGACTATTATAAACAACTGTATAACAACGTATATGAAAGTACCTTGAAGGTATAAGTTTGGACACATACCAACTACCCAGACTGAATCAAGACGATAAAGAAAACCTGAACAGACCACTAAAAAGCAATGAGATTTAAGTGGTAATCAGCAATCTTCTTAGAAAGAAAAGCCCAGGTCCAGATGACCTGGCTGAATTCTATCAAATGTTTTAAGAGGAACTAATACTAATTCTGCTCAAAGTATTCAAAAACCTGAAACAGAAGCCACTCTCCCAAACTCATTCTATGAGGTTAACAAACTCTGATATCCAAAACAAATAAAGACACAACAACAACAGAAAAGAAAATTACAGGCAAACACCCTTGATGAACATAGATGCAAAAATCCTCAACAAAATATTAGCAATCAGAATACATTAACACATTAAAAAAAATATACACCATTATCAAGTGGGATTCATCCCAGGGATGTAAGGATTCAGCATATGAAAGTCAATAAATGTGATACATCACATCAACAAACTCAAGGACAAAAGCCATATGTTATCTCAATAGATGCTGAAAAAGCATTTGACAAAATTAATCCCTTTCATGATAAAGACTCTCAACAAATTTGATATAGAAGGAAAGTATCTCAACACGATAAAAGCTATCTGTGACAATCCCACTGCCAATATCATTATGAATTGGGAAAAATTGAAGGCTTTCCCTTAAGAACTGGAAGAAGACAAGGATGATCACCATCACCACTTCCATTTAACATAGTACTGGAGTCACTAGCCAGAACAATCAGGCAAGAGAAAGAATAAATGGCATACAAACTGGAAAAGATGAAGTCAAACTGTTCCTATTTGCAGATGACATGATACTACATATATAGAAAAACCTAAAGACTCTATCAAAAAACTCCTAGAGCTGGATAATAATTTCAGTAACATTTCAGGATACAAAATAAATGCCCCCAAATCAGTTACATTTATATTTTCTGATAATGAACTAAGAAAAAGAGAAATCAAGAAAGTAAGCCCATTAAAAACATTCATGAAAGAAAAAAAAAAAAAAAACCTAAAAAAGTTAGGAATCAATTTAACCAGGGAGGTGAAAGATCTGTACAATGAAAACTACAAACTACCACCAAAAGAAATTAAGGAAGACACAAAAAGATGGAAAGACATTCCTTGCTCTTGGATTGGAACAATTAACATTGTGAAAATGTCTTCACTACCCAAAGCCATCTACAGATTCAGTGCAATCCATAACTAAGTACCAATGATATTCTTCAGAGAAATGGAAAAAACAACCTTAACATTAATATGGAACAACAAAAACCCTGAATAGCCAAAGCAATCCTGAGCAAATAAAATAAATAAATAAAGCCGAAGTGATAAAACTACCTGACTTCAAATTATACTACAAAGGTATAGTAACCCAAACAGTATGATGCTAGCATAAAAATAGACACTTAGACCAGTGGAGCATAATAATGAACCCAGAAATAACCCCTTAGGCTTATAACCATCTGCTATTTGATGAAGGCAACAAAAACCTACACTGGAGAAAAGATTGCCTCTTCAATAAATGGTGCTGGGAAAATTGGATATCTGTATGTAGAAGAATGGAAGTACGCATGTTTCTCTCACCACATACTAAAGTTAACTCATAATAGTTTAAATATTTAAGTATAATACCTGACACTGTAAAATTACTAAGGGAAAATATAGGTGAAACACTTAAGGAAGTAGGTCTGGGCACAGACTTTATGAACATAAGCCCCAAAGCACAGGCAACAGGAGAAAAACTAAACAAATGGGACTATATCAAGCTAAAAACCTTCTGCATAGCAAAGGAAATAATCAACAGAGTGAAATTGCAACATAATTAGAAAATTTTTGCTACCTATGAATCCAACAAGGGATTAATATCCATAATCTACAAGGAACTCAAGCCATCACACAGTTAAAAAACAAAATAACCCAATTAAAAAATAGGCAAAGGAGCTGAATAGACATTTTTTAAAGAAGACATACAAATGGCCAACAGGTACATGAAAAAATACTCAACATCACTAGTCATCAGAGAAATGCAAATTAAAACCACATTGAGATATCACTTTACCCCAGTTAGATGGGCTATAATCAAAAAGATGGAGAATAACAAATGCTGGCATAACTGTGGAGAGAAGGGAACACTTCTACACTGTTGGTGGTACTGTAAACTAGTACAAACACTGTGGAAAGCAGTGTGGGGATTCACAAAGAACTACAGATAGATTTCCATATGATCCAGCAACCCCACTTCTTGGTATTTACCCAAAGGAATGGAAATCATCATGTCAAAGAGATACCTGCACTCCCATATTTATTGCAGCTCTGTTTACAATAGCCAAGATATAGAACCAACCTAAATGTCCATTGATGGACAATTAGGTAGGAAAATGTGGTATATACACAACACGGAATACTAATCTGCCATAAGAAAGAATGAAATACTCCCATTTGCAACGACATGGATAAGGTTGGAGAAATTTATGTTGAGTGAAATAATAAAACCACAGAGGGAGAAATACCTCATGTCCTCACTCATAAGTGGGAGCTAAAAGACAAAGAAGGAAGGAAAGAAAGACCAAAGTGGTGCATTGGACTTGCAGAGCGAGAGAGCATACCTTGGGATACAAAAGGTAGAGGGGGAAGGGGGAATGGGAATGGGAATGGGCGGTCAGGGATAATTGGGTGGGGGACATGTGATACAATTGCAATTTGTAGTGCTGGGCATGCTGCCAGTATGCATCTGGTCATTATATCTTGGGCATGAGTGGTGACAATCAGTTTTGTATCTCATGAGTATTAATAACCAATAAAACAGGAGAAAATTCTAGCAGAAGTTTGTTTAACGTATATTTTACCACATGGCCCCAGGTCTCTTCATACTGGAGAAATGGCTGGGTTTGCTCCTGGGATGGACTCATGCTTCTAGAATAGTGAGCACTTAACAAGCCAGTCATGACAGCATCAAGGGCACTGTAGTTTCAAACACCAAATTCCATGCTTTTTTCCCTGTTTTCATATCATTGTCAAAGAACATACACAAAAAACAGAACAATTATTGTTTGCTTTATTCAACCCTTTCTTAGCCAGTTCTTGGAAGTGTTGGAGGCACTTCTGCTCTGTCTGGAAAAAACAATAGTGTGGAAATGAATGCAAGGTTTCACTTCCTTTTTTAACTCTTATTTTGGAGAAAAGAGCAATTTGGAAATGCTGTCCCTGGGCAGTAGAGAGCCACTTCCTGGCTGCTTTATTCAAGAGAGCCCCTGCTGTCTGACACATCTTCAAATATAATCAAAAGGCAGAGTTTAATTTACCTTTTATGGAAACATTTAAATAATGTGGAATTAAGTTTAACATACTTCCCCCAACATTCCAGGGACTCTCATACCAAAAAGAATGGTGCAGTCTTGGTTAAAATATATCTCTTTCTAAGGTATTTAAAAGTACTTTAAGGATCTCACTCATGAGCAAGCTGCTTAAGTGGCTGCAATAATTTAGAAATACAGGACTAAAATTACATCAGAGCCTACATGGAATGTTTTCAGCAAGAATACTATAGACAATATACTCATATGTACTTGAATACACACACAAACACAATGTTGGTTGCTAATTCAAGAAAAAATACCACAATTAGAAGGAAAAAAGGCACTCAAAATATTAGTACTCAAATTTGAGAAGCTGATAACACAAGATATTTGAAGAGCTTAGCATAATTTGCAATATCACGCCCTAATCACATCTTCCAATACTCTCCTTTTGTTAAATTCAGTAGCCTCCTCATTTTTAAAAAAGGTAAACCTTAGGTAATAATGAAGGCATGTTATCCTGTTTTTACCACTGATGCCTAAAAAGAAATTGAGATGAATCAAACAGGGAAAAATAAATATGTAGAATGCCAAACAAACAAGTCACCTTGCACAAGTGGGTAGGAGAAACCAAACACTGGGTACAGGGGTATAAACTGTGTCTGACTGGCAAGTTGCAGGTTTTCCTTCTTGGGAGAAGTTGGAATAGTGTGCGTGCGTGCGTGCGTGCGTGCATGCATGCGTGTTTTCTTAATACACACAGAAGAGATTTGTATAGGTCAGAAATCTGATTTAGTACTTCTCAAAGCCTTTGGTTTGACTGTTGGTAAACTGAAAGTTGAGTTAACAACATATGCTGAATTAGCAGTCAATTCAATCATTCATTTACAATTATGATGATGGAGGAGGTGTCTGGGAGAGCCGGTAGCCAGCCTCAACACACCCAATTGTCCTACGAGGTCTATTTCTCCACTACAGGAAAAAATTCAAAAGCAAAGTCACAGTAGAAAGTGACAACAGGGGCCGAGCCCATGGGGCACTTGGGAGACTGCGGCACTGGGAGCACAGCAGCGCTCCCGCCACGGGTTTGGATCCTATATAGGGATGGACAGGGAGCTCACTGGCTGAGCGCATTGCAGACGGTCTCAAAAGTTTAAAAAAAAAAAAAAAAAAAAAAAAAAAGAAAGTGACAACAGGTTTAATGTAACAAGTAAGAGATACAGACTTCACAGAGTAAATGTGGCCTAGCTCCAGAGACAAAGTGGGGACAAAACCAAGTTTATACAAAAGTAAGAAATACACACTTAAAGTTTAATACAGAGTGCACGTTGGCTCAAGAGAATGAGCAGCTGCTTCCTGAAAGTAATTTTAATATAAAGTAAAGCACACACATCTCCACCAGTGAAGTGCAGGTTGACCCCAGGAAAGTGAGCAAAAACCCCACCTTCTGATGAGATTTGGCTTTTACAGCTTTGCCATCTAATGAATATTGAACTAAGAGGGTGGTTCCCAGTTATGTAACATAGATTGCACATGGTAAGTTGGTCTTCTTTTGAAGCTTGTTCATTGGTTAGATTCTATCATAGGCACCAAATATATTCAAGAATATTCTGTGCTCTTTAGCACCCCTAGTGGAAGGTCATTCAAAGGATAAACTTCCTTCCAGTGAGCATGCTTGGCTAGCAAGATTATGTAACCCTTCTCTACTGAGCATGCTCAGCCACTGAATTTGCATAATCCAGTCCCTGAGGTCTCAATTTTCCATTGTTGGTGCTGAAAATAGGTCTAACTAGCAACAGTAACTCTCTTCCAAGTAAGGGATTAGGGGAGGCATCTGAGACCTTGAGGAGTGGCTTGAAACCCAGGGGTGTGTCCTAAAACCCAAACCCAGGGAAACTGAGCACTTCTTATTTCAGGTAAATATTGAATTTTTTTTACCACCTTTCTAGAAGACTAGTAAGGTATACAGATGTCAATAAGGCTTTGAACAATGTGCACTGCAAAAATTATAATGTCTGTGATAGGACTACAAATTTCTTAAGGAGCATGAGATCTAGGAGGGTTGTTTTGATACTGTAGATATGTATCCAGCTAGCAGACTCACCAATCTTGTTCAAATTCAAACCTGGAAATAACTCCTTCTGTGATTTTGATGTTCCTTGTTCCCCCAAAATCTCGTGTTGAAATTTGATCCACTGTGTATTAGAGTTGGAATATAGGGCCTAGTGGGAGGTGTTTGGGTAATAGCGGTAGGTACCTCCTGAATAAATTAATGCCTTCCTGATTGGGGCAAGTGAGTTCTCACTGTCCTGGGAATGGATTATTTCCCTCAGGAATGAGTTGTTAAAGTCTGGCTTCCTCAGTTTCTGTCTCTCACTACTTCTCTCTCCATGTGATCTCTATGTAAACAACTGCTCCCTTTCTGTTTTTTGCCATGAGTGGAAATAGCCTGAGGCCCTCACAAGATGCAGCTGCCCAGTCTTTTGTCTTTCAGCCACCAGAATCACCAGCCAAATAAAATTATTTTCTTTATAAATGCCAAGTCTCATGTATTCTGTTATAGCAACACAAAATGGACAAAGATTACCCCATTCTCTGAACAGATTGCATACAGATCCATTTTGCCCCGAGCCTGCAACTGAGCCATCTGCTAGTGGGTCCAGAAGGAATTACCCACACTAGAGCCTTAACAGACAGGGTTTTCTACCCACCAACATCAGTCTCAGCAGTGGACCCAAAATTTACCCTGTAAGTTGGCTCCAGGCCTCATTAGCTGTGGTCCCAATTTATGTCTAGTTGAATATCAACACAAAGGAATACTCATTTATATTTACCACCAGGACAGCCTTTCTTTTCTCTCTCCAATGGCAAATTCTGCAGAGTCTCTGTCTTGGCTGTATCCCCTCTCTGCTACAGCCAGGGAACAATATCAACTGTGCCATGAACTGCTGGGAGACATGACTGTCTGAGGCTCCATGGCAGGTTTGCCAGCCATTATTCTACAGCAGATTCTGTGGGATTCTGTCTCAGCTCAGTGCTCTCTGCTGCAGCTCTGGAGTAATCCTACCCACACAGAAAACTGCAGGATTATTACATAATCTAAGCTACTAGGACATGTTTGCTGATGATCTTCTCATAGCAGATACTGAAGGGGAACACTCCTAGCTCCAGCACCTCCAGGCAGATAGGTAGCTCTCCTGTCTGTGCAGGAAACAGCTGGGAGACTCCCATCTGTTCTACCATGACAGACTTGCCAGCCTCCTACCCACAACATATCCTGAGGAGCCATGAAGCTCAACTCCAGCTCCTATAGAGTATAGCCTGTGAACAATCCTCATGGCACAGGATTCTGCTGGGATACATACACATTTTTGATAACTGGACAGGCCTGCTGGCCTCCATCCACTACAGATCCTGAAGGAGCTCCACTTCAGTTCCAGACCCTGTCTCTGCTGCAACCAAGGAGTTACCCAGCTTGTAAAGAGAACTCCTGGGAGATATATATGGATAGACTCATTGGCCTTTATCCCCCTCCCTGTGTTTCTGGAAAGGACCTTGGATGTCAGCTTCTAGTTTTCTCACCTGCCATCTGTGAGTAATCCTGCCCTCCTAGGAAAATGTGGAGAGTCTCACCACTGGTGCCATCACAACAGGCTTGTCCATATTGGTCCTACAGTAGGTTCTGAGCTAGCCATAAAGCTCAGTTTCAGCCCTTCCTGTGTGAGGTCTGGGAACAATCCTCCCCAGCAGGTTTCCTGCCAGGAGACACACCTATCTGAGCCCCCAAGGCAGACTTGCTAAACTGTGTCTCAGCAGATCCTCAAACATCCCTGGATTTAGGCCTTGCCCCTCCTGTCTGCAGACTGAGAGCAGTTCTGCCTACCTGGGACGTACAGGGAGGCATGGCCAGCAGTACCCATTTAGGCTGATGCACTGACCTCAGTAACACTGTGGATTTTTTTTGTGTGTGTATCTTGAAATGGCCTCCAAATTGGCTCCATGACTTCTTAACTGAAGTCTGACAGCCCAAATCCAGAAAACCACTGAGAGAGATGCTTATCTATGATCTCATACAAGACTGAAGATTTCAGTCTGAGTCTCAGTCTTCAGCCAACCTTGTGTTTCAGTTGCACCTATCTCAGCCACAGAGGATAACAGTTTGGACAGCCCAGAGATCCATCCAGTGATCAGGACAGGACACAGAGGCCTGGGGGAAACCACACCCATTGGCACACCTGGTAACAGACTCTGTGAACCCTGAAACAGGCCCTTACCCCAGCACCAGCTCCACAGACCAATGTTCTGGAGACAGTCCAGTCCACCCAAGGACCAGATAGGAGCTACACTCACTACAGCCCCTTGGAATAGGCCTACCATCTGTGGTTTCCACTGCAGAACCAGCATAAGTCACATGATCCAGATGCAATCCCACTCAACCTTGGACCTGGAAGCAATTCCATCAGCCCAGAGATTTAACAGGAAAATACTTTAACTTGTTGAAGTAATTGGGAAATAAGTCTATAAGACTGAAGGAGGGGTTGCTTCCTCACATCCATACAAGGCTATGTGAATAACAAAGTATCAGGTGAACAGACACTACCAAAGGATACTCAAAGCACTAATAGCTGACCCAAAAGAAGTGGAGCTAAACACATTACCTGCAAAAGAATTCAAACTAATCATCTTAAAGAAGCTCAATGAGATGCAAGAAAATTCAGATAAAAAACTAAATAAAACTAGAAAAACAAAATGCGTGAACAAAATGAGGATTTAGTAAGGAGATAAAAACCTTAAAAGAGAATTAAAAAGAAATCCTAGACCTGAAGAATATAATGATGAAACTGAAGAATACAGTAGAGTTCCAGCAGCAGACTTATTTACTTCTGCAAAATAAAGAATTAGCAAACTTGGAGACAGGTCATTTGAAATTCTCCAGTTAAAAGAACAAAAAAGAACAAAAATTATAAAAGAATAAAGAATGCATAAGGAATCTATATAACATCATGAAATGTACAAATAAATGAATTACAGAGGTATGAGAGAAAGAAAAGAGAAACAAAGAGTCAGAGGTTTTATTTAAAGAAATTTTGCCTGAAAAATCCCCAAATTTGGAAGGGATATTCACATAAAGTTTCACACAGTTCAAGGTTACAAAGCAAGATTAATTCAAAAAATATATATATTGAGAAAAAAATTATACTGTCAAAAGTCAAAGACAAAGAGAGAACCTTAAAAGCAGCAATAAAGAAGACATTTGTCAGATTTAAAGGATTTTTCCATAGGATATTAGTGGAATTCTCAATAGGTATCTTGCAAGCCAGGAGAGAGTGAGAATACAGATGCAAAGTACTAGAAGAAGAAAAAGTGCCAACCAAGAATATTATATCCTACAAAGCTTTTCTTCAGCAATGAAGAAGAGATAAAGACATTCCGAGAGAAAAAAAAAAAAAAAAAAAAAAAAAAAAAAAAAAA